>NC_052175.1:2144518-2235535 GCF_902713615.1 Scyliorhinus canicula
TTAGATTCCCAGCTTGGGTCACTGTCTGTGTGGAGTCTGCAGGTTCACCCCGTGTCTGTTTGGGTTTCATCCAGGAGCTACGGTTTCCTCCCACAGTCCAAAGCTGTGCGGGTAGGTGGATTGGCCACGCTAAATTGCCCTTTGTGTCTAAAAATGTGAATTGGTGTCATTGGGTTATGGGGATGTGGTGCAAGGTGGTGTGTGCTTGATTGGGGTGCTCTTTCCAAGGGCCTGTGCAGACTCGATGGGCCGAGTCGCCTCCTTCTGCACTGTAAATTCTATGATGATTGCCTTTATTCATCCAAACCTCCACAGATTCGGAAAGGTTCCATTATGCTGCAAGTTTGCAAATGTACCTCCACTATTCAAAAAGGCATCCTATCAGAAAGCAGAAACAACAGGCTAGTTAGACTAACATCTCTTTTCCATTGAGTATTTTTCTGGTCCATGGTTTACAGAACCCCAAAGTATATAATGGAGTTTACGTGACCTACAACATTTAATAGATTGTGGTTTGGAGAGCACACGGCCCACTCTACATATGTGGTACAGCAGAAATGGAAAAGTATTTTTAAAGAAAAACAATCTTTATTCTATTCTTTTTAAAACATACAGTGAACGTCTTTGCAACCACTAATTAAAATACAACCCCTCAAAATACAACACTAAGTGATCCTTTAAGCTTTCCTGTTAACATCCATGAGACTTAAAACACCTTTTACCAGACGCACATCATGTTAAAGTCACTACTGTTATTAGTTCTAAATAACCAGGATCGATTTACAATCTTTAGATTACAGAGAGATGCATACACCTTCTGCCTCTGACTGCAGCTATCCAGCTCGTAAAACGAAACTTCAACACACATTGCAGCAAAAAGCCTATAATGAAAGTAAAAATGCTGAGACAGCCCAGCGCCGCCCACTCTATGACATCACTGCAGTAATAAACACCCATTTCTTAAAGATACTCTCACTACAGATATTTATATACATACCCACCTATAAGCACCCATTTCTTAAATGTACTCTTACATGACAACATCAGAAGTTGCTATTAATTAACTTGGAACGGGGTGTTTGACCAGTTGAAGGCATTCCTGCAGAATCAGTCTGATTTCATACAAGAGAGAACCTCAGTTAGCAACGAAATTGAAAACATTTTCGGGCATAACACTTAGCCATCGATAGAATTCTGAATGATGACAGGGCTTAGAGAGTGAACATTTTTATCAGGTGGCAAAATGTAACCTGTGGTGTGCCAGACGTATCAGAATAGAATCATAGAATGCTTACAGTGCAGAATTAATCTTTTTGGTCCATCGATTCTGCACCGGCCTGTGAGAGTGCCACCATACCGCAGCCAACACGTCCACTATCACCCCGTAATCCAGAAATCACAACTAACGTTTTTTGTAAACTAAGGAGCAATTTAATCTGGCTAATTCACCGCACCTGCACATCTTCGACTGTGGAAGGAACAACACGGGGAGAATATGCGAATTCCGGAATTGAATCCGGGAACAGTGTCTGTGAGGCAGCAGTGCTAACCATTGTGCCATCGTGCTACGGGCCGTCAACTATTTACAATCTGTATAAATATCATTGCAATGAGGAACTAGCTGTCACTGTTTAAAATTAAGTCCTTGCCCATTTCGAACTGAGATGAACCGTTAATTTATTTAACACTCAGAGGCTCATGCATCTTTAGAACACACTTCCTGTAAAACTGGCGCAATGTGAGTCATTAAACAATTGTACGCACAAATGTATTGATTCATGTAAGCATGTGAGCTAGGTTATTGCAGGCCATGATCTCATTGGCGGCGGAACAGTCTCGAGTGGCTGAATGGGGTCTAGCTGCTCGTATGTTCTATTTGTCCATGTATGATACTACATGAAGCTATACTTAAGAGTGGGAATGGCGGGAATGATATTTATACGTGAACCTTCGTCCAATACAGATTTACTGACCATTCTCAGATTGCCATGTGAACAATATTGACACGTATCCAATCAAAACTATAATTCTGACTGGTAAATGAGGTAGGATGTACTGCCTTTCGGAAAGATGTGATTATTCATGTCTTGCTTTCCTCTTTGAAACTCGAGGAAGCTGTTTGCGTTAGCTTCCAGATTAATTCCATTTAATTCGCTGCCAAAGTATAGATAGAAGACGGTGTGTTGAAATATGTGACTGCACATTACTCTGGACAAAAATACTTTTAAAAGTTGTGACTGTCCTGGATTCCCCACCACTATCCCATGTATTTCAAGTTGCGAATATCTCGATTTAAATGGGAAGGCGAATGTTTGTCCAATGCTCACAAAATGTCGCTGGGATTATCCAGACATGTTCAACGACGACGTCAGACAAGGACGCGATTCTCCATCGCCAGTAAATGGCGTCATTTCCTCCCGCCATGCCCCCCCCCCCCCACATTAAACAGCCAGTGTTCTGAATGGAGGTGACGTGGTTCAGAACTGCCGTTCAATGTCATGGAGCCTTCTCTCTCTATTCAGTTCCTCAGTGATTCTGCGGGTCTTTCCCTTAGATTGCCTGGTTGGCTGATGTGTCCTTACTTCACCAGCTCAGATTCTACGGTTTGCTGATGTGAACTTTACTGACTTGATGATTATATCTGTTTGAAAGGTTATTGGAGTGATTGGAACAAGATTTCTGCTCAGCTGAAGCAGATCGTAGTGATTCTGTGTTCCTCCCGATTCGCTGATCGGGCTGTCTGTCATCAGGCGGAGTTCCTGCATTGGTTGACTCGGTGTGCAATGGCTTTGAGCGGGTATTTGAGCGTTAATTTGATTTGTTCTCTGAACTTGGCCTGAGTTACCACATAAATAAATGTGTTTGTACAACAATTTAAATTGAGAAGCATAGATGCAGCAGTTTCTAATGTGTATACAGATTCACTGATATTAAATAACCCGATCACTTTAACATACACGAATTTTATAACATCGACCGACCACAAAAGAATGAAAGTTACCGATATGCTGAAGAGTAAAATCATAGATTTCCTTCTGCTTTCCATCTCTCGATCACTGTATTTTTTTCCCTTACTCTGCGTCATCAGTCCCTGACGGACCCGACTTGTCAGAACAATGTGTCTGACTGTCAGAGCGTTTACCGACAGAATTAAACCGAATGGGAGCAACGGAGTTGTGACCGTGTCAACCCACTGAAATCCAACCCATCCAGCTTCAGAATATATGTTTGCTTTCTGTAGACAGCCCCACGGTACATTGTGGAATATGAATAAAGGTTTAAGTGTGAAGTAGAAGGGAATGTTTTTTAAAAATATCAGTATTCCAGTTGTTGCGAGAACCACAGTCGCTGTTTTTCCGGTGCAGTATTTTGTTTTCAGCTTCTGACAACAAATGGCCACAAATCGATCAAAGGAAAACGCGATGGTGAACCAAACGGAACAACCTGTGGCTGCTCCCGCCAGGACAACGTGAACACTGCACACAGGGGTGATGTATAGGAAACTCACTGGGAAATAATAATGATTCATTCTTTTCAATATGACCTTGATGATAATAACCAGAAGATCCGCCGTTGCCATGGCGATGAGGTACCGAGTGACGCAGACGGTAAGGCCACAATTTCTCCGGGACAGGATCAGAATTGCCATTAAATTAACTGCAAGATAGAGACGAGAGGAAATATTTCTAATTACTGATAACACATTGTCCTTTTCTGAATCATGCACAAAGGAATCTGAGTTTCACAAACCTGGATTGGGCCTTGTTCTGAATTAATAATGTAAATATCCCAACCTCAGCCCTGTCGGTACAGCTGAACGCTCGTACAATCATCTAAATGATTTATGCGATTGGCTATCTGATTTCATCTGTATGACAGGTTTCCTGTTGACAAGTCATGTTTCGACAATGGAAAAAAAAGTGTACAAGTAGGCGGCAACATTTGGCATTGGGTGAGCGATCGATCCGCCAATAAATTATCAGATTCTGAATCAGATTTACACATGCTGGAACTGGTGTCCTCAGTGGATGCACGTCAGCAGGATTACTGCATTTTCCAAGGATTACCACCAATGTCACGTGGCCATATCGTCTACCAATATAGGGAAAATCGCAATAGCATTCTTAGGGACGGCACCAAAACAAACAATACTCAGGAATCGGCTATCGCCAGCTTTCCCCCATCCCCACAACATGCAATCCCAGAAATAGGTCCTCTACAGGTTTTGACCCCTACTATGTATGGAACAATGGTAGCATTGTGGATGGCACAATCGCTTCACAGCTTCAGGGTCCCAGGTTCGATTCCGACTTGGGTCTGTCTGTGCGGAGTCTGCACATCCTCCGCATGCGTGCGTGGGTTTCCTCCGGGTGCTCCGGTTTTCTCCCACAGGCCACATATGTGCGGGTTTGGATTGGCCAATATAAATTACCCTTAATGTCCGAAATTGACCTTAGATTTGGGTTACTGGGTTATGGGGATAGGGTGGAGGTGTTAACCTCTTTCCAGGAGCCGGTGCAGACTCGATGGGCCGACTGGCCTCCTTCTGACTGTACATTCTATGAAATATTCCAAACATGCAGGCCATTTATCTGACGTAAACTACCTTCCCATGCCCCCAGTATGGAATATCATCCCTGATCAGATAATTAGAGACTCAGAGCTTTGTTGGGAAATGACACAGTCTCCAAGGTTGGTTCCAATCCAGGGATGTGTAAATAACAAGGAATGCTCTCATTTCTGGTTCAGATTAATCTCTTGGAAATTGGTATCTCCACCAATCGCCTTTCACCCAGGATCAGTCCTCCAGCCTGATTCAGAACCCCGCAGCGCCTCAGGAATAAGTACTCGGTTTACGATTATCTGACCCAGCACAATAAAGTGACACCTCTCGCAGAATGAGACCTACCACAGGATTACTCTCCCTTCCAGGAATGAAACAAACTCCCAACGATCAGCGACCACCTGGTTTGGGCATCACTGTCTGGAACAAGAGCGCACTGCCGGGTCAGAACACTCAGCAGAATATTTACCAAATTCAACAACAGCCACGTGACTTCGCCTCAAATATAACCATTATTGGGATAGTATCTCTGACAGAAGAAGTGCCCAGTTACTTTCCTCCTCATCATATATTTTAATCATCATCATTCACACAGCGCCGATCCCCACGCACGAAAACTCGACACTCTGTTCATCGCCTCGGCAGCTCCTCAGGATTAGCCCTCACACAAAGGGCCTCAATATCGGAAAACAGACCTCAGAGGTTCCCCAGTCACGGATCAGTTCACTAGGATTGTATCAAATTACTATGCCAATCAATTAGCGGGATTTCCTTCACATTATCAGCAAACATTTCAACAAGGGGCTGTACGTGGGAAGGGTACTTTGTTCAGTGACACCAACTCGATTAGGCGGAGATTCCCATGTGAGTCAGCAATGGTGGCTAGCGCCAGGTGCCCGACAGAAGGCCAGGGTCCAGTGTCTGGACAGCGGCGTCAATGTGTTCTAACCCCTCGGACGGTAAAGACCGTTGGCATATTCTGAAAGACCAGACCCTCTAATCCCGCGGCATCCGCGACGCTGAGCTTCTGCCAGGCGGAATTACCAGCGGCGAGTTTCTCCCGTCCTATTGAAAATCAGGAAACAGGTATCATGGTGCTGAGGGAGAGAGGAGGAAGGACATCATCCCCGAGGAGTCAATGCGTGCAGGTAGTCCTGCGGCTGGCTGGCCGAGAGAATGTTGGGGGAGTGCAGTGAGGCGCGGATTTCGCGGGTAGTGACGGGTGGTGACTGGGGCGCTGCCCAGGAGATCAGGCTGGCACCTCCGGGCCCACATTGTCCAGCCACGGACCGTCCCTGCCGCAGTATGCACGGCAGCCCCCATACTGCCCCCTCACTGACCGTTCATCAGCCACGGACCGCCCCTCCCGCAGTATGCACGGCAGCCCCCATGCTGCACCCCTCACTGACCGTTCATCAGCCACTGACCGCCCCTGCCGCAGTATGCACGGCAGCCCCCATGCTACAACACTCACTGACCGTTCATCAGTCCAGCAACGGGCCCTCCCTGCCGCAGTATGCACTGCTTCCCTCATGCTGCACCCCTCACTGACCGTTCATCAGGGCCTGTGCTTCCGCAGAGTGACAGCGGTCGGGAGGCTACAGCCTTCGACGCAACCAGGCGTCAGCCGACCAACTGTGTCGCCCGAAATTACCCCGGCAGGAGGGCGCCGGAAGGAGTCGCAGTGCGTTCACTGGCATGGATTGGGCCAGCCAACGGGACCCTTGGCGGCAGTCTCTGAGGGGCGGCGGAGTCACAGTGCCATGCACCGACGGGGAATGTTGCGGAGGGAAGCGCGCTTGAGTGGATGTTTGTCTGGGAGTGATGCGGGAAGGGCGAGTTGTGAGATGGTCATGTGGGGTATGGTCTGCAGTGCAGAACGAGGCCACTGTAGCCCACTGAATCTGTTTGGGCACCAGGGTACACAGGACGGTAGAAATATGATCATCGACTTCACGAAGCGGAGAGGTGAACATGCCCCAGTCTACATCAATGGTAACCAAGGTGAAAGGGTCGAGAGCTCCAAGATTACCAAGAAGATATCTTGCTCCACCATTCAGACACTAGAGTTAAGAAAGCCCACCAATGAGACTTCGTTCTCAAAAGACTAACAAAATTTGGCATGCCATCTCCGACTCTCACCAACATTTACAAATGCACCATTCTTTCTGGTTATATCACTGCTGGGTTTGGATCCTGCTCTGCCCAAAATCGCAGGAAAGTGCAAAATGTCGTGAATGTAGCCCATTCCATCACGCAAATCATCCTCCCATCCATTGACTCTGTCTACAATTCCCGCTGTCTCGGAAAGGCAACCAGTATAATTAAGGACCCAACTCACACTGGATATACTGTCCTCTACCTTCTTCCGGCAGGAAGTAAATATAAAAGTCTGAGGTCACGGACGAACCGACTCAAGAACAGTTTCTTGCCTACTGCCATCAGGCATTTCAATGGACCTACCTCGTCTTAAATTGATCATTTCTCTACACCCCAGCTGTGACTGTAACACTACATTCTGTAGTCTCTCTTTCCTTCCCTTTGTAAGGTATGCGTTTTCTGCATAGCATTCAAGAAACAACACTTTTCACTCTATATTAATACATGTGACACAAATAAATGAAATCAAATGCAAATGAAATCAAAGAACAATGCTAACAGGACTGTCATTCAGTGCCTACCGACAATATATTACAGAATCCAGCAAAAAATGTTGGCATTGATCCTAATCGGAAGCTAATCGTCTGTATTTCGTTCAAGCAAAATGTAGAACACTAATTATAGACCACTTAAAGCCATGTCAGGCTTTTGAAAAATAATGGAAGCAAAACATAATAGAAAATAAATGAACTGTAAATGTAGAATATTATTTTTTCATGTGTTCACGGGCGGTAGAGCTTCACAGGCTGTGCCCGAATGTATTGGCCATCCGCAATTGCCCGTGAGGGAGCAGTGAGGAGTCAACCACGTCCCTGTGGGTGTGGAGGCACATTGTGGGAGACCAGGTAAGGACGGCAGATTCCCTTCCCTACAGGGGAAGCACATAGCTCCGTCCAACAATTGGCAATGTTTTTATCGTCATCGTTAGACTTTTAATTCGAGTTTTGTATTAAATTCAAATTTCATGCGAAGTAGTGGGATTTCATCTTGGTACGCAGAGCATTTTTCTGGGTGTTTGGTTTACTTATCCAGTAACACTAGCAGTATGCCAATGCCTCCCACTAATTATAAACAGTAGTCAGTGCAAAGTCCAACAACAACCATAAGGAACTGACATATTCAAATAACTAAGAGGAATTATACCTTAGATTTGTAAGATAGAGCACAGCACTTGATTTCAAACAACACCTTCGGTCTTTCTGAATAAAACACATTCATGGCTAATTTCAGCAGGTGTGAGTTTAGACGATAAGTATCAGGAAAGTCAAGAGGAAAAATGAAATAGGGGAACAAGGCAGCAACTCAGATCCACGGAATCTATGCAGAACCGAGGAGAGAATCTTCCAGATTTCGGATCAGGACCCGTATTGTGAGAGAAGAACCTATTGAAAGCTAGAAAACTACAGACAGACCTTGAGACCTGGCTTCACACCTTAATTCGGTCAGAAAGCATTCTTCCATCCCTTCACTCTCACATGTCCCATGCCCTGTGTAGTCAGGATTAAGGACCATCCGTCACAACATTACCTGCACAGCAGGGATCCCTCAAAATAAAAACCATGTTTCATTAACGACCTTTCAGCAAGCAAGTAAATGGTTGAAAGCAACAATGGCACGGGTTTACCATCCGTATTCAGAGCATTAGCAGCCAATGTGTCTGTGTTAAACCAGGCATTTTAATATCATTACCGCAACAAATATTACAGAAATACGTAACAACTTCCTACATATATCATGTGCGATTGTGGGGATGTATCAACTAATCTGTGAGATTCTAGCGATTAAAATCAAACCAAAACATTTGATCAAGTTAAAGCAAATATTTGCCACAGTAATCAAAGAAAAGCGACATAGCTGGTGTAGATGGATTTAATTCAAACATTTTGCTGAAATGTGATGGGGCGAGAGAGTACGTCATTTGTTTCCTGTTCATTAACAATAGTGAGTTCATTGCCGAAGGATTTAATGGCAGATGATTTGTAACAGAGGCTAGCACAAAAACGAATTGCAGCGTGGCTAACTGATGTTTCCGGAAAGAAATTAAGCTAATGGTAATAAAAAACGGAAAGCCCAGACATACAGAATATAATCAATTGTCTTCAACACACATTCCAAACAGGTCACAGCTTGTTAAAGTATTTGTTTAACTGTCTAAATTATGGATTTAATTAATAAGATAATTACCAAGCTCTCTGATTTTGGAATTAAAGTGCAAAGTTGCAACAGTACAGACTCCCGACGAATGGCAAGAAATATTGGAATTACGCGCGCAAGCAGCAGAAGGTAGGAATTGATGTGGCCATGGGGAAAGGATGAATATTGTTCCACACTTACATAACTGAGATGCAATCGGAAGACAACAATGTAATTTCCAAAACAAAAGACAAGATTTAACTGAGAGGATGAATACAACAAATTTGTAAACACATGGATAATAAGCCGTCCATTGACATTATCCTTGCAAATGTGTTCCAATAACGTTAGCCGTCAGGTGTTTCGTATAAATTGGAAAAATAAGTTTCCAAATATTCCTTGGACAATCAGAGTGCTGGAACGGAATTGGGCCAGTTAGCGGTTCCGATGAATAGATCCATGAATCAATTAATATAGTGTCCCAGGATCAACTACCGTCACAATGCAACAGTTATTGGAATTAATTTCTGGAAGAATGGAAGTGAACCAAACCACGAAGTGGATTGGGGCACATGTTAGAGATTTGTCGGGTTGTTCAAATTTCCGAAACAACAGTTTCTGTTTGAGCAGATCATTACGAAACACAGATTGCACATTGTATTGTATGCACCCATTGGAAAGTTTAGTCAATCAACTGCACGAAACATTCAACTTTGCAGTGTGAAAGATTGGCAAAACAGAGCGTCATCTACTTGGAATGGTCATCACTCAGACCCCAAGTCACGATATCAAAATTGAATCAAATTATTTAACACCAGCTTGCGACGCACACTGCACACAATTCCACACTGCACACAATTCCACACTGACAGGCACTCCCAGTAATACATGGACACTGGAGAGGGACCTACACTAGTAACCTACACTCGGGACAACTCTAAAACTGACAGATATCTACATTTATCAATGGTCAGTTCGGTCAGGTATCCAACCCTAGCCAGCTTTCTAATCAATACAAAACCTGAATTGACAGATGGACTCACTAATAGATATTTACTGTCGTTATGTATTAGACTGCTATTAGTGATCACAGTCAGTACAATCCTACACCGACAATTGCTCTCAGGAATACATTGCCACGTGAGTCAGGTCATCCTCTCTGATTTGCAACCCTCATTATGTTCCGTTTTCCTGCTAATTCCGTCCGTCAAAAACCATGTACAAATTTAAGTCTGGGTTCAAGTATCAAGATATGAAATGAAACACAATAACTGGACATTTCCTTTGAGCTGTAAGTTGTACCCCCGGGTGGCTGATCTGTTGAGGAAATTGTGTGATCGCACAGAGCTAATTCGGGTAGTTAGTTTGAAGACAGATCAGATCAATAATCACGTGCCTGCACAACGGTAACCATCGGCTCAGCAGGAAATGTAATGAGTAACAGTGTGAAACCTGAGAATCTCAATCACAGATTTAAACAACTGAGCTGAGCAGAGTAACTTACCGGGAACACCAATAAAAACAAGGGAAGTATAAAATACTTGCTCGATAGTTTCAAATATATCCACCATCTTCACTGTGAATTGATAGGCTCCTTCCTGCTGCAGATAATGCCTCGCTGTTAACTTGTGATGTACTTTCTGACGGAAACTTCTCAGTTATACCATCTTGGATCACCGCAGGGACATTGAAGTTGCAACATCAGTTATCTTTCTGCAACAGAACAAACAGATTACGTCATTGAGTTGTTTCACACAGTTCGGAGTGGATTTCTACATTCCATATTTTGGCGGCATCCTAACAGGTTAATTAACTATACAAATGTGAATATTTGATGTACGTCCAGTCTTGTGCTGTTCACACAAACACCATCATTTCCAGCTCGCATGTTTTGAACTAAAAATGTTTATAAAGTCGGAAATGCGATGTCAGTTTGCAATATTGAAGCATATGAGTTTGGGGATAATATATTAGCGTGTATTGAGTGCTGATGAGAGATACAGGTCGGAAAATAGGAAGTAATGGGGCTTTGCCCCCATGGCAGCTGTTGATGAGTGGGATCCGCAGGAATCACCTCTTGGGCACTGTCTATTCACAACATACTTCAGAACTTTGGATAAAGGAAAAATTTGCAATATTTTCAAGTTTTCTGACGACAATAAACTAGGTGGGAATGGGAGTGGTGAGGAGGATGTTGAGAGACTTCGTTGTGATATCGACAAGTTGAATGAATGGCCAAGATGAACGTGAAATTACCACGTGGGGCAGTGGAGAGAACGGAACAGTAATATTTAAGTGCAGATACATTTGGGATATGTTGAAGTGGAAAGACAACTCGGTATACTAGTACACCCATCACTGAAAGCATGCATGAAGGTACCGTTAATGGGTAAAGTGCCAAATGGTATGTTGGCATTCATTTCTAGGCGTGAGTACAGCAGTATGGATGTCTTACTGCAACTGTGCATAGTCTTGGTGAGACGACACTTGGAATTTTCTGTACAGATTGCATCTGGTTATCTAACAAACGATTAGTTTCCATGCAGGAAGTGCATATAATGCTCGGTGTGCAGATTCATGGACGGTTACAAAGAACAAAGAACAATCCAGCACAGGCACAGGCATTCGGCCCTCCAAGCCTGTACCGGTCATGATACCAAACTTTGCCAAAACACTCAGCACTTTCTTTTGCGGAATCCCTCTATTTCCATCATATCCATGTATTTGTCAAGATGCCTTTTTAACGGCGTTAATGTAGCTGCTTCCACAACCTCTACTGGCAATGCGTTCCAGGCACTGACCACCCTCTGCGTTCAAAACATCTGACTCGCACATCTCCCCTATGTATGCCCCACGGACCGTAAACATATGTCGTCTGGATACTGCACCTTCCACCATGGGAAGGAGGGCCTGCCCATCAACTCTATCCATGCACCGGATAATCTTTTAGACGTCTATCAGGTCACACCTCAAACTCCGCAGTTTTACTGAAAACAGTCCGAGTCTATTCCGCCTCACCGCATAGTTTTTTTTTAATTTTAATTTTTAAATTACCCAATTACTTTTTTCCAATTACGGGGCAATTTAGCGTGGCCAATCCAAAAGTAGCACATCAGCAGTTTAATCCGCCCAGGTACATCGCCCAAGAGATGCACTCGACGGTGCGTACTTGAAACATCTCTTTAAATCCGCCCACGCCAATATTGTGCTGCACTCATAAGAACATAAGAACATAAGAACTAGGAGCAGGAGTAGGCCATCTGGCCCCTCGAGCCTGCTCCGCCATTCAATTAGATCATGGCTGATCTTTTGTGGACTCAGCTCCACTTTCCGACCCGAACACCATAACCCTTGATCCCTTTATTCTTCAAAAAACTATCTATCTTTACCTTAAAAACATGTAATGAAGGAGCCTCAACTGCTTCACTGGGCAAGGAATTCCATAGATTCACAACCCTTTGGGTGAAGAAGTGCCTCCTAAACTCAGTCCTAAATCTACTTCCCCTTATTTTGAGGCTATACCCCCTAGTTCTGCTGTCACCCGCCAGTGGAAACAACCTGCCCGCATCTATCCTATCTATTCCCTTCATAATTTTAAATGTTTCTATAAGATCCCCCCTCATCCTTCTAAATTCCAACGAGTACAGTCCCAGTCTACTCAACCTCTCCTCATAATCCAACCCCTTCAGCTCTGGGATTAACCTAGTGAATCTCTCCTGGATGAAAACGGCAATCCTTTTCAAAAGTGGCACATCAGCTGTCAAATCCGCCAAGGCACATCGCCCAAGAGATGCACTCGACGGGGCGTCCTTGAAACATCTCTTTAAATCAGCCAATATTGTGCTGCACTCGGTCGATCAGCGAACAGGGCACATATCGTTTTCATTTTCCACACTTGTCCGTATAGAAGTTCAAATGCAACCATCAACGTGCGCCATTTGTCGCACACGATCTTTATTCGCAAAAACGACACAATTCAAACACATTTCTTCAAAGGTCGCCACAGTTAAGTGGTGAACAATGAGACAATCAAGGAGGATCGGCCAGTAACTCACGACTGCTGGTCAGGAACAGAATCGCCGATGCAGCTGACCTGCATGCTGTGATATTCAATAACGGTCTTCCAAACGCGACAAAAATGCAAAAACTCTACGCAGAATGTAATAATTTGAAGTACCGGATCATCTCGCAACACGCACAAGCTTCCATCCAAGAAAAGTGTTGTATAGTGAGGCATAGTGGATCCTTCTTAACCGTGTATCCTGAATTTCACTTCTGTTCATTTTTGCTTCAATAACCTTTTCAATTTACCGAAGTAGCAGGAAATGAAATCAGCCTGTTAGTGTACTGAACGTCATTGTTAATACAGGCAGACCGGACCCGTAGAGGCTGTCACCTGGTCCCCCAATCTTCAGGAACTATTGTACCCAACGTCGACATGATTCGTGAATTTGGAACCTGCCTATCTCACCGCTCTTTATATTGTGTCCTGTTATTGAACAAAAACGTTTAATTCAATGTGTTTTCTGGGAAAAGCAAGGATGCGCATCCCCTGGTTTGCACAAAAATCTGATGCTTAATGTTCGTTGGTGACATTTTAAATGTGTCCCTGGTTAGACAACTGGTTAATTGATATCGTTTTTTTATGGTGCCAAGTGCAATTTCGAAAATATTTTCCGCTGCATCTCATGCCTCTGGAACAGATCTCCTCAATATTCCTGTGAAGCGATGGCGATTGAGCCATGTAGCAAGTATAACAAACACCACGTTAATGTCCAACAGGTTTGTTTCAAACACGAGCTTTCGGAGCATTTCTCCTTCCTCAGGTGAATCAGAGGAATCAGCATTCACCTGAGGAAGGACCAGTGCTCCGAAAACTAGTGTTTGAAACAAACCTGTTGGACTTTAACCTGGTGTTGTTAGAATTCTTACTGTACTCACCCAAGTCCAAAGCGGGCAGTTCCACAACAATTGAACCATGAGCCGACTTGCAGATGTCAGGGTCTGAAGTGAACAACCGCATCTATACTTACAGCTCAACACACACGGAAGTGTTTGGGTGTTCTGCATTCTGTCTTCCAAAGGTAACCTGGATCGTCATTTAACACGGTATGTAGTTGCCACAGCAATTACTGATTTCACAGGAAAAGCAAGAAACTGCAGAAAATCGAGTCATTTTAGAGGGAAGCTAGACTCAGTGAGCCAGGCGGGGCCAGCGTTGATGCAGTTTCTCGTTAGTATAGTGGTTAGTATCCCCGCCTGTCACGCGGGAGACCGGGGTTCAATTCCCCGACGGGGAGTTTGTACCTCTCCGGGATGATAACGGCAATCCTTTCCAAAAGTGGTAAATCAGCTGTCAAATCCGCCAAGGCACATCGCCCAAGAGATGCACTCGACGGGGCGTCCTTGAAACATCTCTTTAAATCCGCCCACGCCAATATTGTGCTGCACTCGGTCGGTCAGCGAACAGGGCACATATCGTTTTCATTTTCCACATTTGTCCGTACAGAATTTCAAATGCAACCTTCAACGTGCGTATTTGTCGCACACGATCTTCATTCGCAAAAACGACACAATTCAAACACATTTCTTCAAATGTCACCACAGCCAAGTCGTGAACAATGAGACAATCAAGGGGGACCGGCCAGTAACTCACGACTGCTCGTCAGGAACAGAATCGCCGATGCAGCTGACCTGCATGCTGCGATATTCAATAACGGTCTTCCAAACGCGACAAAAATGCAAAAACTGTACGCAGAATGTAATAATTTGAAGTACCGGATCATCTCGCAACACGCACAAGCTTCCATTCAAAAAAAGAGTTGCATAGTGAGGCAGAGTGGATCATTCTTAACCGTGTATCCTGAATTTCACTTCTGTTCATTTTTGCTTCAATAACCTTTTCAATTTACCGAAGTAGCAGGAAATGAAATCAGCCTGTCAGTGTACTGAACGTCATTGTTAATACATGCAGACCGGACCCGTAGAGGCTGACCCCTGGTCCCCCAATCTTCAGAAACTATTCTACCCAACGTCGACATGATTCGTGAATTTGGAACCTGCCTATCCCACCGCTCGTTATATTGTGTCCTGTTATTGAACAAAAAGTTTAATTCATTGTATTTTCTGGGCTAAGCATGGATACGCATCCCCTGATTTGCACAAAAGTCTGATGCATAATGGTCGTTGCTGACATTTTAAATAGTGGCCCTGGTTAGACAACGGGTTAATTGAAATCGTTTTTTTATGGTGCCAAGTGCAATTTAGAAAATAATTTCTGCTGCATCTCATGCCTCTGGAACAGATCTCCTCAATATTCCTGTGAAGCGATGGCGATTGAGCTATGTAGCAAGTATAACAAACACCACGTTAATGTCCAACAGGTCTGTTTCAAACACGAGCTTTCGGAGCATTTCTCCTTCCTCAGGTGAATCTGAGGAATCAGCATTCACCTGAGGAAGGAGCAGCGCTCCGAAAACTAGTGTTTGAAACAAACCTGTTGGACTTTAACCTGGTGTTGTAAGAATTCTTACTGTACTCACCCAAGTCCAAAGCGGGCATTTCCACAACAATTGAACCATTAGCCGAAATGCAGATGTCAGGGTCTGAAGTGAACAGCCGCATCAATACTTACAGCTCAACACACACGGAAGTGTTTGTGTGTTCTGCATTCTGCCATCCAAAGTTAACCTCGATCGTCATTTAACACGGTATGTAGTTGCCTCAGCAATTAATGATTTCACAGGAAAAGCAAGAAACTGCAGAAAATCGAAACAAGCCTCAGTGAGCCAGGCGGGGCGAGGCGTTACGCAGTTCCTCGTTAGTATAGTGGTTAGTAGCCCCGCCGGGAGACCGGGGTTCAATTCCCCGACGGGGCGTTTGTACCTCTCCTGGATGAAAACGGCAATCCTTTTCAAAAGTGGCACATCTGCTGTCAAATCCGCCAAGGCACATCGTCCAAGAGATGCACTCGACGGGGCGTCCTTGAAACATCTCTTTAAATCCGCCCACGCCAATATTGTGCTGCACTCGGTCGATCAGCGAACAGGGCACAAATCGTTTTCATTTTCCACACTTGTCCGTATAGAAGTTCAAATGCAACCTTCAACGTGGGCCATTTGTCTCACACGATCTTCATTCGCAAAAACGACACAATTGAAACACATTTCTTCAAAGGTCACCACAGTTAAGTGGTGAACAATGAGACAATCAAGGAGGATCGGGCAGTAACTCACGACTGCTCGTCAGGAACAGAATCGCCGATGCAGCTGACCTGCATGCTGTGATATTCAATAAAGGTTTTCCAAACGCGACAAGAATGCAAAAACTGTACGCAGAATGTAATAATTTGAAGTACAGGATCATCTCGCAACACGCACATGCTACCGTCCAAGAATAGTGTTGTATAGTGAGGCATAGTGGATCCTTCTTAACCGTGTGTCCTGAATTTCACTTCTGTTCATTTTTGCTTCAATAACCTTTTCAATTTACCGAAGTAGCAGGAAATGAAATCAGCCTGTTAGTGTACTGAACGTCATTGTTAATACATGCAGACCCATCCCGTAGAGGCTGTCCCCTGGTCCCCCAATCTTCAGAAACTATTGTACCCAACGTCGACATGATTCGCGCGTGACAGTCGGGGATACTAATCACTCTACTAAGGAGGAACTGCGCAGCTGCAGCCACCGCTTGGCTCACTGATGGAACGTCACTACATGGAGTATCTTAAATAGACGTGTTATGGTAAGACATGGTTTAAATGGAGTCTATTTATGGAACGCTATAACTAGGTTTCAATTTAGGGAGCAGCACACATAGACTTTGTTTGCAGTCGGATACGGTTTAAATAGAAATTATTAACTCTAGAGCACAGTGTCATAGAACATAGAACATAGAACGATGCAGCGCAGTACAGGCCCTTCGGGCCTCGATGTTGCACCGCCATGGAAAAAATCTTAAGGCCATCTAACCTACACTATGCCCTTATCATCCATATGCTTATCCAATAAATTTTTTAATGCCCTCAATGTTGGCATGTTCACTACTTTTGCAGGTAGGGCATTCCACGGCCTCACCACTCTTTGCGTAAAAAACCCACCTCTGACCTCTGTCCTATATCTATTGCCCCTCAATTTAAGGCTATATCCCCTCGTGCTAGCCACCTCCATCCGCGGGAGAAGGCTCTCGCTGTCCACCCTATCTAACCCTCTGATCATTTTGTATGCCTCTTTTAAGTCACCTCTTAACCTTCTTCTCTCTAACTAAAACAACCTCAATTCCATCAGCCTTTCCTCATATGATTTTCCCTCCATACCAGGCAACATCCTGGTAAATCTCCTCTGCACCCGTTCCAAAGCTTCCACTTCCTTCATATAATGAGGCGACCAGAACTGTACGCAATACTCCAAATGCGGCCGTACTAGAGCGTTGTACAACTGCAACATGACCTCATGGCTCCGGAACTCAATCCATCTACCAATAAAGGCCAACACACCATAGGCCTTCTTCACAACCCTATCAACCTGGGTGGCAACTTTCAGGGATCTATGTACATGGACACCGAGATCCCTCTGCTCATCCACACTACCAAGAATTTTACCATTAGCCAAATATTCCGCATTTCTGTTATTCTTTCCAAAGTGAATCACCTCACACTTCTCCACATTAAACTCCATTTGCCACCTCTCAGCCCAGCTCTGCAACTTATCTATGTCCCTCTGTAACCTGCAACATCCTTCTGCACTGTCTACAACTCCACCGACTTTAGTGTCGTCTGCAAATTTACTCACCCATCCTTCTGCGCCCTCCTCTAGGTCATTTATAAAAATGACAAACAGCAACGGCCCCAGAACAGATCCTTGTGGTACACCACTCGTAACTGAACTCCATTCTGAACATTTCCCATCAACTACCACTCTCTGTCTTCTTTCAACTAGCCAATTTCTGATCCACATCTCTAAATCACCCTCAATCCCCAGCCTCCGTATTTTCTGCAATAGCCGACCGTGGGGAACCTTATCAAACGCTTTACTGAAATCCATATACACCACATCAACTGCTCTACCCTCGTCTACCTGTTCAGTCACCTTCTCAAAGAACTCGATAAGGTTTGTAAGGCATGACCTACTCTTCACAAAACCATGCTGACTATCCCTAATCATATTATTCCTATCTAGATGACTTTAAATCATATCTTTTATAATCCTCTCCAAGACCTTACCAACCACAGACGTTAGGCTCACCGGCCTATAGTTACCGGGGTTATCTCTACTCCCCTTCTTGAACAAAGGGACCACATTTCCTATCCTCCAGTCCTCTGGCACTATTCCTGTTGCCAATGATGACCTAAAAATCAAAGCCAAAGGCTCAGCAATCTCTTCCCTGGCTTCCCAGAGAATCCTAGGATAAATCCCATCCGGCCCCGAGGACTTATCTATTTTCACCTTGTCCAGAATTGCCAACACTTCTTCCCTACGCACCTCAATGCCATCTATTCTAATAGCCTAGGTCTCAGCATTCTCCTCCACAATATTATCTTTTTCTTGAGTGAATACTGACGAAAAGTATTCATTTAGTATCTCGTTTATCTCCTCAGCCTCCACACACAACTTCCCACCACTGTCCTTGACTGGCCCTACTCTTACCCTAGTCATTCTTTTATTCCTGACATACCTATAGAAAGCTTTTGGGTTTTCCTTGATCCTACCTGCCAAAGACTCCTCATGTCCCCTCCTTGCTCGTCACAGCTCTCTCTTTAGATCCTTCCTCGCTTCCTTGTAACTATCAAGCGCCCCAACTGAAACTTCACGCCTCATCTTCACATAGGCCTCCTTCTTCCTCTTAACAAGAGATTCCACTTCTTTGGTAAACCACGGTTCCCTCGCTCGACCCCTTCCTCCCTGCCTGACTGGTACATACTTATCAAGAACATGCAATAGCTGTTCCTTGAACACGCTCCACATATCCAGTGTGCCCAACCCTTGCAGCCTACTTCTCCAACCAACACATCCTAAGTCATGTCTAATGGCATCATAATTGCCCTTCCCCCAGCTATAACTCTTGCCCTGCGGGGTATACCTATCCCTTTCCATCACTAACGTAAAGGTCACCGAATTGTGGTCACTGTTTCCAAAGTGCTCACCTACCTCCAGATCTAACACCTGGCCTGGTTCATTACCCAAAACCAAATCCAATGTGGCCTCGCCTCTTGTTGGCCTGTCAACATATTGTGTCAGGAAACCCTCCTGCACACATTGTACAAAGAATGACCCATCTAATGTACTCGAACTATATCTTTTCCAGTCAATATTTGGAAAGTTAAAGTCTCCCATAACAACTACCCTGTTACTTTCGCTCTTTTCCAGAATCATCTCCGCCATCCTTTCCTCTACATCCCTAGAACTATTAGGTGGCCTATAGAAAACTCCCAACAGGGTGACCGCCCCTTTCCTGTTTCTAACCTCAGCCCATACTACCTCAGAAGAAGAGTCCCCATCTAGCAACCTTTCCGCCACCGTAATACTGTCCTTGACTAGCAGCGCCACACCTCCCCCTCTTTTGCCCCCTTCTCTGAGCTTACTAAAACACCTAAACATCGGAACCTGCAACAACCATTCCTGTCCCTGCTCTATCCATGTCTCTGAAATGGCCACAACATCGAAGTCCCAGGTACCAACCCATGCTGCCAGTTCCCCTACCTTATTTCGTATACTCCTGGCATTGAAGTAGACACACTTCAAATCACCTACCTGAACACTGGCACCCTCCTGCGAAGTCAAATCTGTGCTCCTGACCTCTATACTCTCAATCTCCCGTACCCCAAAACTACAATCCAGGTTCCCATGCCCCAGCTGAATTAGTTTAAACCCCCCCAAAGAGCACTAACAAATCTCCCCCCCCCCCAGGATATTGGTGCCCCTCAGGTTCAGATGTAGACCATCCTGTCTATAGAGGTCCCACCTTCCCCAGAAAGAGCCCCAGTTATCCAGAAATCTGAATCCCTCCCGCCTGCACCATCCCTGTAGCCACGTGTTTAATTGCTCTCTCTCCCTATTCCTCATGTCACTATCACGTGGCACGGGCAACAACCCAGAGATAACAACTCTGTTTGTTCTCGCTCTGAGCTTCCATCCTATCTCCCCAAAGGCCTGCCTGACATCCTTGTCCCCTTTCCTACCTATGTCGTTAGTGCCAATGTGGACTACGACTTGGGGCTGCTCCCCCTCCCCCTTAAGGACCCGGAAAACACGATCCGAGACATCACGTACCCTTGCACCTGGGAGGCAACATACCAAACGTGAGTCTCTCTCGCTCCCACAATATCTCCTATCTGTGCCCCTGACTATTGAGTCCCCAATTACTAATGTTCTACTCCTGTCCTATATTCACTATATAATGTCCTGTTGCAAACAGACTTCACTATATAATGATGCTAAAATAGGCTGCTTACAATAGTGCACGGTGTAAATGAACTGTTTACTGCAGGGAACTGTTTAAATAGATTTGACTATCGGGATCTGCTTAAATATATTGTTTCCAGGAGGAAACTGTTGAAATAGACTCTATTTACTGGAGGACTCTGTTTAAATACATTTAACCATTGGGAGGTGCTTCCATTTTTTTTGCAGCAGGATACTGTTAAAGAGACTATATACCGGCGGGGAAAGTTTCAATATACTTCAGTAAAGGGAGCTACTTAAATAGACTTCGTTCGCAGGCGGACACGGTTTAAACAGACGATATGCTGTTAAACTCTCTTTAAATCGACTCCACTATAGGGTGCTAATAAATTGACTATATTTACCGTGGGGCACTATTTAAATATACTTCACTACCGGGAGATTCTAAAATAGACTGTTTAAAATAGGACACGGATTAAATAGACTATTTATTGCCGGGCAATCTCACTGAGCTAAATCGCTGGCTTTTAAAGCAGACCAAGCAGGCCAGCAGCACGGTTGGATTCCGTACCAGCCTCCCCGGACAGGCGCTGGAATGTGGCGACTAGGGACTTTTCACAGTAACATCATTTGAAGCCTACTCGTGACAATAAGCGAGTTTCATTTAATTTCAAATATATTTCACTATCGGGAGTTGCTTAAATAGTCTGTTTGCAACAGGACACGGTGTAAATAGACTGTAAGAAGTCTTACAACACCAGGTTAAAGTCCAACAGGTCTGTTTCAAACACGAGTTTTCGGAGCGCTGCTCCTTCCTCTGGTGTTTACTGTAGAGCACTGTTTAAATATATTTCACTACTCTGAGCTGATTAAACATACCGTTTGCAGTAGGACGCGTATTAAAGAGACTCTATTTACCGTCGGGCACAGTTTCAATAGAATTCACAATAGGGAGCTGCTTAAACAGACTTTGGATACAGGAGGACGCTGTTTTAATAGGCTCTATTTACTGTTATGCTCTCTTTAAATAGACCACAACAGGGAGCTGAAAAATAGACTGTTTGCAGCAGGACCTGTTTTAAATAGCCACTATTTATTGCAGGGCACTGTTTAAATCGACTTCACAATAGCGAGTTACAAAAACAGACTGACTAAAATATGACTCGGTTTAAGTAGACTCTATTTAGTGCAGGGCACTGTTTAAAAATATTTCACTGGTGAGCTGCTTAAGTAGAGTGTTTACAAAAGAAGACGGTTAAAATATTTACTCGAGGGCACTGTTCAAATATATTGTCGTGGAGGGAGTGCCCTTAAATATACTGTTTACATTAGGGCACAGTTTATATTGACTATTTCCCGGCGGGCGCAGTTTCAAAAGACATTACAGGGAGCTGCATAAATAGACTTTGTTTAGAGGAGGACATAATTTAAATTGCCTCCATTTACTGTTAAGCTCTCTGTAAACAGTCTCCACTGTAAGGAACTGATAAACAGATCGTGTTAGGACTCAAACTTTCCCCATATGTCAACGCCAGTACTCCAAGAATCCAGGTGGTAAATATTTGTTGCACGCCCTTTAAAGCAAAATATAAGCCCCCCTCAGATAAGGAGACACAATCTCTACATAGATTTTCTGCTTTGTTCTCATTAAGGCATTTTATAATTGCAGCAAGAAAACCTGTTCTTCTGCTCGAGCCCTCTCACTTTCATGGCTAGCAAGTCAATTGCCTTCTTTTCTACATCATGCGGATGCAGGATTCGCTTCTGTGACTTGTGAGAAGACATCCACGTATCATTGAATAACACTCTCTCAATTTATAGGCAATCAGGTAATAATCTGCCGTCTTATTTTTGCTGCAGACCTCACATTTATGCACGTCACAATGCATCTACCGTGCATTGTCCCACTCAGCTCGGCCACATCACACAGAAACATCGTTGTGTCCTTATAGCTCACCTTCTCACCCAGTCTGTGTCATATACAAAGCAGGCATAATGCATTCTCGTATTCACATCTAAAT
This sequence comes from Scyliorhinus canicula, assembly GCF_902713615.1. Classification (NCBI taxonomy): domain Eukaryota; kingdom Metazoa; phylum Chordata; class Chondrichthyes; order Carcharhiniformes; family Scyliorhinidae; genus Scyliorhinus; species Scyliorhinus canicula. The sequence goes on from NC_052175.1 coordinate 2,166,796, forward strand.
CATTAATCTATATATATTGTGAACAGCTAGGCTCCCAGCTCCGATACCTGCGATACCTCACTGGACATGCCTGCCATTCGGAAAAATTGTGTTTATTCCTACTCTTCTTCTTGTCTGCCAAACACTTTTGCATCCATCGCAATACTTACCCTAATCGCTTGCGCTTCAATATTATCTGCTAATAATCTTATGAGGAACATTGTCGGAATCATCATGAAAGTCCAAGTAAACCAGACGCATTGCCCACCTTATCAACTCTACTAGTTATATAGTCAAATTATTCAAGTCGATTGTACAAGCGTTATTTCTTTTTCGTAAATCCGTGCTGATTCTGTCTGATTCTATAGTTGTATTGCATGTGGTCTGCTATTTGGAATTTCATAATAACTCTAGAATTGTTCCCACTACTGACATCGGGTGTACTGATCTATCATTTCCAGTTTCAATCTACCTCCGTTCCTGGATAGTGGGGTTACATGAGCTATCCTCCAGCAATTGATTACAAAGTGCAAATATCACAAAAGATGACGAAACATGCATCCACTATATATAGCGCCATGTCCATAAGTACCCTGGAATGTATATTATCAAGTCAGAAGATGTATGCGCTTTCAAGGGCAGCAATTGTACATCACTTCCTTACCAATACTGAGTTCCTTCAGTTCCTCCCTCTCCTTAAAAGCTTCCTGGTTCCTGGTCTGTTATTTGTGTTCTTCAGATGAACAACAAATGTCACTTCTTCCATCGAACAGTTCAATCCGTTAGGATAATTAATGTGTCACAAATTCCAGTGGAGGAAGTAGTATAACACGTAATCCGTGACGCCTGCGTAGATGCTGGGTTAATGATACAGAACATCTTCCCCTGACACAATAATTCACATTTGTGTTAATTTCAGAAACGGTAAATACACCAGGCGTGGGATTGAATCGTGGGACCCGTGGGCAAAGGACCAGGAAAGAACCAAAATGGGCCAAATGTGATCATTTTGTTTCCTTACTGTTCAGTCGTTCTGAATAAGCATAAGCCTCAATACTGTTCACACTCTTCTACATTGTGTGCAGCCCTCTCCTGAACTGTAATTGCACGTTAATAATATACTGTTCAGAGCCAACAATCTACTCCAATCCATCAAACCAAATTTCGATTGACTTTCAACTTAACTCTTTAACATTTCAATCATACCTATCTAGAAATAACTTTGATAAAACTAAAATACTGCGGGTGCAGAACATCAGAAAATATCAGGCAACTTTAGCAGGTCCGGCATGAATAGTCACATGGTGTCAATGTTACGGATTTGTTTGTATCCACAAGAATCCTGTCGCATCAGTGACTTAGTCCAGGATTTTCTGTTTTTCCATACGTCAGCAATGAGCGTTTCTGTTTGTTTTGTATTATTTTACCTTTTTACTTTTCGTCGGATTATTTTTCTATCTTTGAGTTCCCAATCACTTAATGAACTATGTAATTTAGATTATTCTTCATCGAATACATGACATTGTGCCTTTTCTCACAAAGCACTCATGTATGTTCGTTATGTATGTCGTATTTCATTTTCCAATCGTCTATTTATTGCAGAAAGTTTATAAATGTATTCTTGTAAGTTGCGTCGCTCCTTCGCCGACTACCACCAGTTTCTAACGTTGTTAAAATGTTGTTGTGACTCCAAACTCAAAGTTGGTCCAATAAATTACAGACAACATTCATCGGAGCGCCAATTCGTGCAGAAGACAATTCTAACCTTCTTCCGTCTATATGAGGTAATTATCCAGACCATTAAATGTTTGTTTCGCAACCAGATGGGATCAATTCTTCTGCTTGCCACGTGTCTCCATACTCATGAAAAACCATTTGGATATCGCGTTAATGATGATCAGCAGGTTTCACACTCTTTGCAGCTAAAAATGTATTTTAAAATTAGTTGTTGTTCCAATGTGGGAACCCAGCAGTCAATATATGAATTGCGATCTTTCATGGACATTAGAACATTTTAATAAAGAGCATGTAACCCGATTGAATGAATTTGCGATAGGGATGATTATTTGGTCAGGACAAAACGGCAAAATCTCAAGTGTCCTTCAGGATTGTCATTTCACACTTAACCACATTGGAAGGCATGCTGTCAATCATTCTCCACTTCATGCTCTGGATTCTTCCCACAGTCAAACGAAGTGCGTGATAGGTTGATTGACTGCTAAATTGACCCTTCGTGTCCAAAGGTTGAGATGCGGTTACTGGGTAACGGAAATAGGGTGGAGCTGTGGGCTTGTTAAGGGTGCTCTTTCCAAGGGCAGGTGCAGCCTCTCTGGGCTGAAATGTCTCCTGTAACACTGGAAGTTCTATGATTCAGTTGCTTCAATAGCTCCAAAGAAAGGTCAGATCACATGAAGTGCTGCTCCCGCTCAGCACTGCACCGGAGTATCAGACTTTATTTATCGGTCTATGTTCTGCAGTGAAACTTGAACCTGAAAACGTCTGGCGCAGAGGCCATCTTGTCACCTCCCGAGCCAGAGCTGATAGGTGTCTATTAGTGTGTTAGGTGTGTTTTTGCAAATTCACCACTCTTCTTAGAATTCCCCTTGTACCAAAAAGGGCCAATATTCTAAATGGTGAACAGGTATTCTCACTCCCTGACTCCGATGCAGGCTTCAGTGGGTGCTATTCAGGTCAAACTATATTTTCAAGTTATCCCCTGGTATAACCCATACCTTCACCGAAGAATTTTACCTACTTACCCCTTGATAGCATCGATGTCCTGGGTCCTGCGTTATTAAGGAAGTGAAGTAAGCTAATAACCACTTTTTCAGGTTAAGTTATTTTATTATAATACTTTTTTTTAATAAGTTGCAAACACTTTTTTTACAGAAAGGTAAACAGATTAGTGATTTTGGATGCTGTCTGGTTGGTTGTGGGGACCTTCAGACCCACCTTAACGTTTTAACTTTAAATCCTAGCCTTCTTTAGATCTATTACAGTTTATACTCGGCTGCTTGCCTTGCCTTTCCCATGACCGAGTTCTCTCTCTCTCTCTCTCTCTCCTCCTCTTTACTCCTGATGCTGGTTCTCTGTTTTCTGTCCTCCTTCCTCTGTGCTCCGTTCTGACCTCTCCAGCTGCTGCTCCCTCGCGTTCTGCTCTCCTGATTCTGGTGCCTCGTGGGTGGGGGGAAGGAGGAGCCCGCACTTGATACATTTTGGCGGGAAAAATCGGGACCTCCGATAGGGGATGGGCTACGGGGCTTAAAGTGGCATGGTGGGCTACGGGGCTTAAAGGGGCATGGTGGGGGGAGAGGCCTGAGCGCTGGGGCGGGAGACAGACAGGCGCCAAGGGCAAGGAAGGTTTCTTATTTAAAATGTTTATTCTTTCCCTGTACCCTCTCAGACCAGATATTGTCAGACTTCAATGTTACAAATGACACCTTTTCTGTATTTTCCAGAACAGGTGGTAACTTTTCAAACCATTTTTTTAATTCATTTTTTTCCAATTAAGGAGCGGTTTAACGTGTCCAATCAACCTAACCTGCAGATCTTTGCGTTGTGGGTGCAAATCCCACGCGAACGCAAAGAGAATGTGCGAACTCCACATGGACTAAACAAATGTTAGATTCCAAGATACAATAGATTTACAGTGTTAACCATATCTACACCGTTGCCTTTAAAACAAAGTGGTGATGTTGATAATGTAAGAGAACTGTTCTAATATTGTTTTATTTGCAATTAGCTTCTCCCTTCCTTCTGAATCATGATATTCTGAGTTTACCTCTCACCAATACTGAGCAGATCGACATGCATTTTCCTAACATTCATCCTCCTTTACGAATAATATGCTTCATATCTGCTTGTCCCCTGGGAGCCTGATATGACCATCTTTAGTAATGGTTTCTAAATCACTACAGTAGTGACTCTATCTTTTCCCTTTCTTTTAAAATGCATCGACGCAAATTCCTCGGATCAGTCGGATGATCCTGAATGAAAATGAAAATCGCTTATTGTCACGAGTAGGCTTCAAATGAAGTTACTGTGAAAAGCCCCTAGTCGCCACATTCCGACGCCTGTTCGGGGAGGCTGTTATCGGAATCATCTTTTGCTCCATCTTTTGGGCGATGTGCCTTGGCGGATTTGACAGCTGATGTACCACTTTTGAAAAGGATTGCCGTTTTCTTCCAGGAGAGGTGCAAACTCCCCGCCGGGGAATTGAACCCCGTTCTCCCGCGTGTCAAGAGGGGATACTAACCACTATACTAACGAGGACTATGACTTTGCTTTGTAGTAATCTGACTTTATTGTTTTATATGTGATTTTACTAACACTATTCATACCCTTCGGAGTCATGTGTACTTAGGTATTATCCCTTCTGCATGCAAATTAATGTGTCTGTTATAGATCCTGACTGAGCGGTCCATTGTGGGTTCCCTTTTTGGGGATCTGTTGGCGGAGAGGTATCCCATTCCACAGGGCCCCAAGCAGGTGTCTGATAGAGGAGGGGCGGGAGATGAAGATGACGCTCGCATAGACGCCGGACGCACATTCATTGAGGAGGTAACCACTTGGCCCCACGCGAGGTCCACCACAGCAGAATGAAGTTTAGTGAAATTGTTTCGAATCCAGCGACGTGATTTGCGATCCTTAGGACTGGAGAATGACGGTGCAGGGGGGTTGTAGAATTGGTTATCCGGTCCCTGACTTACATTGCAATCACAGGCGTAAGTGGTTGGAATGCACTTAACTCTGTTTGATGGCGTTGACGTCTGTCAACATTAGGGTTCAGACCAAAGAGTCATTCGATCACGAAGGGAGGTGAATGAATAAACGTGGAGCTGTTTTACAGCTGAAGTCAATCACAGCCTACTGCTGCAAATGAATGGATGGCTTGTAACTCCAGATTGTGAGTGATTTCATCACAGGCCACATCTGATCTATTTTCAGAAACGGATACAGATGCTTTCAGAAAAGTGTCACCGTTGTAATTTCTCAGTGTCCCTCTCTGTGCTGCTCTCTCGATTCAAAACAAGGATGTTTTTTACTGAGTCGGGGTGGGCGGGGGGGGGGGGCGGTGCTGTGTATGGTGCATCAATTCAGTTGTTCGAAAGGAAGAGTTCCTCGAGTTAGGGACTCTCTGTGGGGGCTTCCTTAAATTAGGTTATCGCTGGGTGTCTCCCGATTATGGTGGTCGCTGGGGTTTTTTCTGGGTAATGGAGGTCCCCGGGAGAGCTTTCCCCAGTTAGGGGGTACACGGAGGTGGGGCATTTCAGGGCATCCCCAGTCTAGGGAGAAGGATTGCATCTCGAAATGCAGGGGTTTGGACCTGTGTTGCGATGTGGAGGTGGTGGGCTGCTTTGTCGTTCGGGACGGGAAAGGGCGGAAGCGTTTGCGGGAATTCAGTATCGGACGGTTCACTCGAAATTGATACCCAATGGCAGTCTTCCTTCAGGAATACCTGGTATTCCTCGCCGTGCACAAATATTCTTGGCGATGGACACTGATATGCTCAGTGCCCCAGGCACTGGTGGATGTTGCGTCTGGAGAATGGTGTATAGATAGCCTGGGTCAAATTGAGATACAAAGAGATGAGGTGTTGGGCGCCGTGAAAAATGTTATGGTAGATAAGTCCCCAGGGCCTGATGGGATCTACCTCAGGTTACTGATGGAGGCGAGAGAGGAAATTGCTGATGCCTTGACAGAAATCTTTGCATCCTCAATGTCTTCAATAATGTCCCGGAGGACTGGAGAATAGCCAATAGAACATTACATTACAGCGCAGTACGGGCCCTTCGCCCCTCGATGCTGCGCTGACATGTGAAACCATCTGAAGCCTATCTAACCTACACTATTCCATTTTCATCCATATGACTATCCAGCGACCACTTAAATGCCCTTGAAGTTGGCGAGTCTACTACTGTTGCAGGCAGGGCGTTCCACACCCCTACTACTCTCTGAGAAAACAAACTGCCTTTGACATCTGTCCCATATGTACCACCCCTCAATTTAAAGCTATGTCCCCTCGTGTTGGTCATCACCATCCGAGGAAAGAGACTCTCACTGTCCACCCTACGTAACCATCTGACTATCTTATATGCCTCTATTAAGTCACCTCTCAGCCTTCTCGTCTCTAACGAAAACAACCTCAATTCCCTGAGCCTTTCCTCGTACGACCTTCCCTCCATACCAGGCAACATCCTAGTAAATCTCCTCTGAACCCTTTCCAAAGCTTCCACATCCTTCCTATAATGTGGTGACCAGAACTGCACGCAGTACTCCAGGTGCGGCCGCACCAGAGTTATATACAGCTGCAGCATGACCTTGTGGTTCCGAAACTCAATCCCCCTACTGACAAAGGCTAGCACACCATATGCCGTCTTAACAGCCCTATTAACCTGGGTGGCAACTTTCAGTGATTTATGTAACTGGATGCCGAGATCTCTCTGCTCATCTACATTACCAAGAATCTTGCCATTAGCCCAGTACTATGCATTCCTGTTACTCCTTCCAAAGTGAACCACCTCACACTTTTCCGCATTAAACTCCATCTGCCACCTCTCAGCCCAGTTCTGCAGCTTATCTATGTCCCTCTGCATCCTATAACATCCTTCAGCACTATCCACAACTCCACCGATCTTCGGGTGATCTGAAAATTTACTAACCCATCCTTCTGCACCCTCTTCCAGGTCATTTATAAAAATGACAAACAGCAGTGGCGCCAAAACAGATCCTTGCCGTACACCACTAGTAACTGAACTCCAGGATGGACATTTGCCATCAACCACCACCCGCTGTCTTCTTTCAGCTTCCGAATTACTGATCCAAAGCCGCTAAATCACCTTCAATCCCATATTTTCTTATTCCTTATTTTCTGCAATAGACTACCGTGTGGAACATTATCAAACGCCTTACTGAAATGCATATACACCATATCAACCGCTTTACCCTCGTCCACCTGTTTGGTCACCTTCTCAAAAAACTCAATAAGGTTTGTGAGGCATGACCTACCCTTCACAAAACCGTGTTGACTATCGCTAATCAACTTGTTCTTTTCAAGATGATTATAAGCCCTAACTCTTATAACCTTTTCCAACATTTTACCCACAACCGAAGTAAGGCTCACAGGTCTATAATTACCAGGGTTGTCTCTACTCCCCTTCATGAACAAGGGGACAACATTTGCTATCCTCCAGTCTTCCGGCACTATTCCTGTCGACAAAGACGACATAAAGATCAAGGAAAAAGGCTCTGCAATCTCCTCCCTGGCTTCCCAGAGAATCCTAGGATAAATCCCATCTGGCCCAGGGGACTTATCTATTTTTACACTTTGCAAAATTTCTAACACCTCCTCCTTGTGAACCTCAATTCCATCTAGTCTGGTCGACTGAACCTGAGTATTCTCCTCGACAACATTGTATTTCTCCTGTGTAAACACTGACGAAAAATATCCATTTAACGCTTCCCCTATCTCCTCTGAGTCCACACACAACTTTCCACTACCATCCTTGATTGGCCCTAATCTTAACCTAGTCATTCTTTTGTTCCTGATATACCGAAAGAAAGCCTTAGTGTTTTCTTTGATCCTATCCATCAACGACTTTTCGTGTCCTACCCTCTTTCTTCTTAACTCTCCCTTTCGGTCCTTTCTGGCTAACTTTTAACTCTCAAGTGCCCTAACTGAGCCTTCATGTCTCATCCTAACATAAGCCTTCTTCTTCCTCTTGACAAGTGCTTCAACATCCTTAGTAAACCACGGTTCCCTTGCTCGCCAAAATCCTCCCTGCCTGACAGGTACATACTTATCAAGGACACACAGTAGCTGCTCCTCGAAAAAGCTCCACATTTCGATTGTACCCATCCCCTGCAGTTTCCTTCCCCATCCTGTACATCCTAAATCTTGCCGAATAACATCATAATTGCCTTTCCCCCAGCTATAATTCTTGCCTTGCGGTATATACCTATCCCTACCCATTGCCAAAGTAAATATAACCGAATTGTGATCACTATCACCAAAGTGCTCACCGACATCGAAATCTAACACCTGGCCGGGTTCATTACCCAGTACCAAATCCAATGTGGCCTCGCCCCTTGTTGGCCTGTCTACATACTGTGTCAGAAAACCCTCGTCCACACACTGCGCAAAAACTGACCCATCTATAGTACTCGAACTATCGTATTTCCAGTCAATATTTGGAAACTTAAAGTCCCCCATAATAACTATCCTGTTACTCTCGCTCCTGTCGAGAATAATCTTTGCAATCCTTTCGTCTACATTTGGGCAGCACGGTAGCATGGTGGTTAGCGTAAATGCTTCACAGCTCCAGGATCCCAGGTTTGATTCCCGGCTGGGCCACTATCTGTGCAGAGTCTGCACGTCTTCTCTGTGTGTGCGTGGGTTTCCTCCGGGTGCTCCGTTTTCCTCCCACAGTCCAAAGATAGAACAGTACAGAACAGGCCCTTCGGCCCTCGATGTTGTGCCGAGCCATGATCACTCTCCTGAAACTCATGTATCCACCCTGCCCCGTAACCCAACAACAACCCCCCCCCCCTCTTTTACCATCTTCCCTGTTCTAACAGAAACATATAAATCCTGGAACATACAACAACCATTCCTGTCCCTGCTCTACCCATGTCTCTGAAATCGCCACAACATCGAGGTCTCAGGTACCAACCCATGCTGCAAGCTCACCCACCTTATTCCGGATGCTCCTGGCGATGAAGTAGGAACACTTCAAACCAGCGTCTTGCTTTCCAGTGCCCTCTTTCGAACGTTTAACCCTATCCCTGAGCTCACTACTCTCAACATCCTGTACACTGGGACTACAATTTAGGTTTCCATCCCCCTACTGAATTAGTTTAAACCACCCCCCCCCCCCCGAAGAGCACTAGCAAATATCCCCCCCCAGGATATTGGTACCCCTCTGGTTCAGGTGAAGACCATCCTGTTTGTAGAGGTCCCACCTACCCCAGAATAAGCCCCAATTATCCATGAAACCAAAACCCTCCCTCCTACACCATCCCTGTAGCGACGTGTTCAACTCCTCTCTCTCCTTATTTCTCACATCGCTAGCACGTAGCACGGATAACAACCCAGAGATAACAATTCTGTTTGTTCTTCCTTTATTTAAGAAGGGTAGCAAGGATAATCGAGGGAACTACAGGCCAGTGAGCCTAACGTCAGTAGTAGGGAACGTACTGGAGAGAATTCTTCGAGACAGGATCTACACCCATTTGGGAGCAAATTGATGTATTAGTGATAGGCAGCATGGTTTTCCGAAGGGTAGGTCGTGTCTCACTAACTTTATAGAGTTTTTCGAAGAGGTCACAAAGATGATTGATGCAGGTCGGGCAGTGGATGTTGTCTATACGGACTTCAGTAAGGTCCTTGACGAGGTCTCTTATGGTAGACTGGCACAAAAGGTGTAGTCACACTGGATCAGGGATGAGCTGGCAAGGTGGATACAGAACTGGCGAGGTCATAGAAGGCAGAGAGTAGCAATGGAAAGGTAATTTTCTAATTGGAGGGATGTAACTAGTTGCGTTTCACAAGGATCAGTGCTGGGACTTTTGCTGTTCGTATTATATATAAATGTTTTGAAGGAAAATGTAACTGGTCTGGTTAGTAAGTTTGCAGACGACACAACGTTTGGTGGAATTGCGGAAAGTGATGAGGACTGTCAGAGGACACAACAGGACTTAGGTCGTTTGGAGACCTGAGCGGAGAGATGGCAGATGGAGTTTAATCCGGACAAATGTGAGGTAATGCATTTTGGAAGTTCTAATGCAGGGAGGGAAAATACATTGAATGGAAGAACCTCCAATTATATTGAAAGTTAGAGACATGTAGGTGTCCAGGTCCACAGGTCACTGAATGGGGCAACAGAGGTGGAGAACGTACTCAAGAAGGCATACAGCATGTTGTTTTTTGTGGGCTCGGGCATTGAATATAAGAATTGGCAAGTCATGTTGCACCTGTATAGAACCTTAGTGAAGTCACACGTGGGGTATAGTAATCAGTTCTGATCGCCACACTACCAGATGGATGTGGAGGCCTTAGAAAGGATGCAAAAGAGATTTACTAAGATGTTGCCTGGTATGGAGGGCAGTTGCTATGAGGAGCGGTTGAATATACTCGGTTTGTTCTTGCTGGAACGACGGAGGTGGAGAGACGACCTGATAGAGTTCTACATAATTATGTGGGGCATAGACAGAGTGGATTGTCAGAGGCTTTTCCCCAGGGTAGAAGGGTCTATTACTGACGGCCATAGTTTTTCTGTTTAATTTATAGCACTCAATTTTTTTTTCCAATTAAGGGGCAATTTCGCTTGGCCAATCCACCTATCCGGCACATCTTTTTGGTTGTGGGGGCGAAACCCACACAGACACGTGGATAATGTGCAAACTCCCCACGGACAGTGACCCAGAGCCGGGATTCGAACCCGGGTCCTCAGCGCCGTTGGTAATAATGCTAACTACTGTGCCACCATGCTGTAATGGGCATAGGTTTAAGGTGTGAGAGGCAAGGTTGAGACTAGATGTGCGAGGCAAGTCTTCTACACAAAGCATAGTGGGTGCCTGGAACTTGCTGCCGGAGGAGGTGGTGGAATCAGTGACGAGAGTGACATTTAAGGGGCATCTTGACGAATTCATGAATAGGATGGGAATAGAGGGATCCTGGAAGTGTCGAAGATTATTGTTTTGTCAGACAGCATGTTTGGCACGGGCTTGGAGGGCCGAAGGGCCTGTTCCTGTGCTGTACTTTTCTCTGTTTGTTGTTCATCTGCTGATTTAAAAGGGAAAAAAATCGTACTGATGCAAACAGCTTATTGCATTGTTGATCCATTGCACAACAAATGTGCTGCTGGACAGATCAAATAATATTTATTTAATCCGGTATTGATCTGTTGATGAAATGCACAGTAACTGTTCTGCTGGACAGAACAAATAATATTTATGTAAACTATTTATTTATATGTCGATTAATGACACAATAACTGTGCTGCTGGACAGAAGAAATAATATTTATTTATTTTGCTTATTGAGCTCTTGATTAATGACACAATATGTATTCTGTATTCTGTATTATGTATTCTTATGTATTCTCATGTACTTTCTTGAATTCTGTTCAATTCCCTTTCTTCCAATGTACTGAATTATCTGTTGAGCTGCTTGCTGAAAAATACTTTTCACTGTACCTCGGTACACGTGACAATAAACAAATCCAAATCCAAATCCAAATAACTGTGCTGCTGGACAGAATAAATAATATTTATTTATTTTGCTTATTGAACTGTTGATTAATGACACAATAACTGTGCTGCTGGACAGAATAAATAATATTTATTTATTTTGCTTATTGAACTGTTGATTAATGACACAATAACTGTGCTGCTGGACAGCATAAATAATATTTATTTATTTTGCTTATTGAACTGTTGATTAATGACACAATAACTGTGCTGGATGGACAGAAGAAATAATATTTATTTATTTTGCTTATTGAGCTGTTGATTAATGACACAATAACTGTGCTGCTGGACAGAATAAATAATATTTATTTATTTTGCTTATTGAGCTGTTGATTAATTAGACACTAACTGTGCTGCCGGGCAGAGCAAATAATATTTTTTTAACATTATTATTTAACTTTTGATTATATACACAATAACCGCTGATGGTCGTAACAATTAATATTTATTTAACATAATTATCGAATTTTTGATTAATTACGAATCTGCCATATCGGGCAGCACGGCAGCACAAGTGGACAGCACTGGCTTCATAGAGTCATTGTTCCAGGATCGAGTCCCCGCTGGGTCGCTGTCAGTACGGTGTCTGCACGTTCTCCCCATGTCTGCGTGGGGTTCCTCCAGGTGCTCTGTATTCTTCCCACAGTCCAAAGGCCTGCAAGATAGGTGGATTGGCCATGTACAAATGCCCGTCGTGCCTAAAAAGTTTGGGAGTGGATATTGGGTTACGGGGAAGGGGGGAGGTATGGGCTCAGGTTGGTGCAAACTCGATGGGCCGAAGGGACTCCTTTTGCACTGTATGGTCGATGTTCTATGTCACATTAATTGTGTTGATTTCACAGAACATACATTTTTATTTAATCAGCTTATTGCACTGTTTATTAATTATGAACGAACTGTGCAGAGTGAATTGAAAAATCATATTTATTTAATTTCTTTATTGCACTGCTCATTAATTACATACTAACTGTTCTGAATGAACAGAACACATAATATGTATTTAATCTGTTTATTGCACTGTTCATTAATAGCTCACTAACTGCTGGACGAACAGAACAGAATGATTATCTAATCTGTTTATTGCACTGTTCATTAATAGCTCACTAACTTCTGGACGAACAGAACACAGAATGATTATCTAATCTGTTTATTGCACTGTTCATTAATAGCTCACTAACTGCTGGACGAACAGAACAGAATGATTATCTAATCTGTTTATTGCACTGTTCATTAATAGCTCACTAACTGCTGGACGAACAGAACACAGAATGATTATCTAATCTGTTTATTATACTGTTCATTAATAGCTCACTAACTGCTGGACGAACAGAACACAGAATGATTATCTAATCTGTTTATTGCACTGTTCATTAATAGCTCACTAACTGCTGGATGAACAGAACACAGAATGTTTATCTAATGTGATTATTGCATTGCTCATGATAGCGCACATAATTTTTCTGATTGACAGAACACACAGCATTCATTAAAAATGGTCTTGTAATGTCGAATAATTAGACAATAACTGTGCTTATTGGACAGAGCAAAATACATTGAATCTTTTTATTGCATTGTTGATTATTTACTTATTTCCAATGCTCGTTGGACATAACAAATGTCAATTTAATCTGTTTCGCACTGTTCATTAATTCAACTCAGATGGGGTTGTTTGGAGATAAACAACAGAATATATTTAAACTGCTTATGTACTGCGCATCAATTGTACACTGGCTGTGCTAAAATGCAGAAAAACAAAATTCATCCATGATTATCCAATAATTGTGCTAATTAGACTAAAAATATTTATTTCATCCTCTTTTTAAACTCCAGATTACTAACGCATGCAAAGTGATTCGACAAATCATTCTCCGCTGACGATAAGCAGCGTCACCTTCAGCTGGAGATGGGCTGTCCGACCTATCGGAATTTCACTCCCCGAGAAAATCCGGTTCACCATCCGAGAGCTTCCAGAAAATATAGTAGTCATTTAGCAACTTGTTCCAGGACGTGCATGAAGTCAATTTCCAATCGAGCGAGGTCGCAGCGCACAAGGGCTGAAGAAACACCAAGGAATAAGAGGGAAGAAAGAAGGGGGAGGGCACGAAGCGGGAAGTGGGGCACGGGATGCTCATAGCCCTGGCAGACGTCTGGGGTCGGCAAAAAAGGCAGCAGAAAATGGACATTACGCCAGTGTCAAAGGGTCGCATGTCAGAACCGGGGTTAGAACAGACAGAAATAACTCTGCACGGAGACCGGGGCGACCACTTCCTCCCAGCGCCAAGACGGAAAGGAACAAACATGGCCGGCGAACAAACAAATTCATTGTTCGCACAAAGGGGGAGAAAAGGAGAGAGGTGAGGTACCCCACCTATCAGGCCTTGTGTGCCCATCTTGGAAATTCCCTTTGTTGCAGCTTACGCATGTAAATGATAAAATACTCTAAATACTTTGCAATGAACATCACGTTGATGGAACAACGAAATATTTATGGGAAGGCGGCTTGTTCGATACTCGGAGGAAGGGGAGGGAAGGGGCTATGCCTACGATGACATATTAAAAATGGTATGTATGAAATCGCTACAGTCTCAATAACTATGTAAAGAAAATAATTACGCAGTAACGATGCTGATTGGATTTTAAAAATAAGTAACTTGTTGCCTTACTACACTGTTCATTAACTGTGCTGACTGGGCAACACTCATATATATATATATTTACATATGTTTGTTGCACTGCTCATCAATGAAACACTAACTGCGATAATTTATAGAGCAAACAATATATATTTATTTTATTTATTGCAAGGTTCGTTAATTACACAGTAAGTGTTCTCTTTCACAGAAAACAACTGGATTTTTTGATTTAGTTACTGCACTGCCCATTAATAACGAACACATAGTAATTGGACTGCTTGGACTGAACAACTAATATTTATATCATTTTCTTATCGCACTCTTCATTAGATGCACAAGAACTGTACTGATTTGGCGAAAAAAAAATAGTTGTATTATTTTATTGTTATACTTTTCATTAGATACACAGTAACTGTGCTGGTGGGACGGGAATATCACGTTTTTAAAAATCTGCGTATTACGCAGCTCGTTAGTTACGCACTAACTGTCTGATTGGACAGAACAAACAGTGATTGTTTAACGTGCTTATCTCACTCTTCGGTAATTACATAAGCAGCACGATGAAACAAAGTTTTACGCTGCTCCCTCATAGCGCTAGGGACAATGCTTCAATTACTGCCTTGGCTGAATGTTTGTCTGGAGTCTGCATTTTCTTCACGTGTCTGCGTGGATTTCCTCCCGATGTTGCGGTTTCCTTCCACAGTGCAATGATTTGCAGGTTGGTGAATCGGTCACGCTATATTGTCCCTTATGTTTCAAAGATGTCAGTTGGGTTATGGTGCAGCGTGAGGACAGTGCCGAGGTAGGGTGCATTTTCAGAGTTCAGGGGTTCTTAGCTCTGCCGGAAGCTCATCCGTGCCCGCGGTTTCCTGGAGGCGCAGGATGTCCAAAATGAGAAATCTCATTGGCCTGAGGCGGTAAACTGAGAATCCCGCTGCTGGCGGTCGCATTCCGCCCAGGAACACATGGTTAGAGAGGTGGTGTTCATCCGTCAAAATATATTCCATTCTCGTATTGCAGAGTTCCTGAAGAACACGCAAACTCTTGTTTGGGTAGAACACACAATGTGTCGAGATTCACTTTTACCTCCAGCAGCGAATCTCTGGAGTTTCCGGCAGCGTTGCTTGGCGTCAATTGTAAATCAAATTGAAAAGAGGCGGGAACAACGCAAACCGCTTCCTGCCAAAGGTGCGTCACTAAGAAAGGTGTGGCTGGGGGAACCGGAGAATCCAGCCCAAGCCTTATTTCATCTGCTTCTGGAATTGCCCATTAGCTATACACTTACTGTGCCGAGTGAACTGAATAAAGAATGTATATTAAGTTTGCACTATTCATTAATTACACTCTAACTCTGCTGATTGGTGAGCCGCAGTAAGAATTCAAGAATATCAGTGTAAAGTCCAACATGTTAATTTGGAATCACGAGTTTTCGGAACGCTGCTCCTTCATCAGGTCAGTGAAGACGGACGTTGCGCAAACACATCTTATATACACAAAGCCAATGATGCAAGATGATACTTTGAATGCGAACCATTCCAGGTAGATATGTTTTTACAGGTCCAGACGGTGCGAATGAAGATAGATTTAATCACAGGTTAAAGATATGTGAAGTTAACCGCTCGGTGTTCAAGCATGAAAAACCCTGGATAGTGTGCGCCCGTTCCGGGGGCAACCTTTGATCCTGCCCGTCTTTTTCGCACCACCCGTATCCCCCACCAGCAGCTGAGGCACCTGGGCAGAACAGGAAATGGGCAATCGTAGTTAACGAAGCACTTTTGCAACCCATGTGTATTCCCTTGGGTGGGTGGGCTATGTAGCATCCAGGGGTCATTGCCTGGCATCCGGTGATTCACCTGATGAAGGAGCAGTGGTCCGAAAGCTAGTGATTGAAACAAACCTGGTTTATTTACCCGGCAGTTGTAAGACTTCGTACTGTGCTTGCCCCTGTCCAACGCCGGCATCGCCACATCATGTGGAGATTTGAAAGTGATGTCCAAGTGAGCTTGAGGGTGATGCACGCTCACAACACTTTCGGGATGCAGCTCGAACCCCAATGTTGGTGAGGCCCCTATACAACCTCTTCACTCCCACTACAATCACTCCTATTCAACTCACTCCGCCGCCTTGATGGTCAGAGAGTCTTGTTGGTGCACAAGTTGTCAGTGCCAACCTCGCACCCGGGAGCCAGGCACAGTAAGGCTAGCTGGTGGAAGCACTCAATAGTTTCACTGGATTC
This sequence comes from Scyliorhinus canicula, assembly GCF_902713615.1. NCBI lineage: Eukaryota > Metazoa > Chordata > Chondrichthyes > Carcharhiniformes > Scyliorhinidae > Scyliorhinus > Scyliorhinus canicula. Next base: position 2,182,893 of record NC_052175.1, read on the forward strand.
CTGGGTGCCAGAGGATTCTCAGAATACTTGCTTGCCTTGGCCTCGACCAAGCCGGCACACTCTAATGGCCAGCACACGCCACCGCGGCGCCATGATGCCTCAACACTGCTCATGGAAACAAGTCAAAATCGGCGCTCGGTTGAGTCCTATTTGCACGGCCGTTGGCTCCCGGTGCCGGGAGTGCGGCGTTGGGGTACTTAAATGAGCCGAATGGCTCAGTTAAGCATCATTGTCTTTGTCAGGGTCAGCGAGGACGTGAGACCAGATCGCGCCGGGAGCTGTGAGTCCCGTGGCTCGCGCAACGTTTTGCCTCAGCACCGGCTCTGATTAGAGCCTCATCTGTGAGTCAAATTTGGGCGCAATGCGTTGGGAAAATTGTTCCCTGTGTCATTCTCCAACTTTTTGATCATCCAGTCTCTGTCTGTGTGTATCTTTCTCCCTTGTTATCTCTCTATTTCTGCCCCTTTCAGTCAGTCTCGCTCTCCCGCTATCGGTCCGCCCAACCTGTCACTATTGCTTACTCCCTCTCCGTTCTCTCTGTCTATATCAATATATCAAGATCACGAACAAGATCTCACCCATTCAATCTCTCACATATTCCGTCTCTCACTCTGTCTCCTTCTCTCCGCCGATCCCCATTTATCTCTGCCGGACTCTCGCTCTGTGACCGTCTCTCACTCACCATTTTGTCCCTTTGTCCGCACCTGCCTCTCTCTTTCCCTCTGCCCATCTCTCTCATTCTTTTAATCTCTCTCACCACGTTTCTCTCCCTCGTTTCGACAATCTCTGCACCAGACCTTCGATTCTGCGGCTGTGCGGAGGAACCGTGAAGCTTTACATGGAAAAAAGTCGGCACCGCTCCATCACTGATGTCACTACCGGCGACGAACAGGCAGCTGCACCGCGAACAAAAACCGGCCTCCACGACGTCAGCATCCAGGGCATTCCCAGACCTGTGGCCCCGCATACGCACGGGAATAACCTGCAGCAGTGGCGCTGTACAACATGGCGCGTCCTGTGCGGGGACCCGATCTTCCACATAGTGCCCCCTGGTCACCCTCCATCAGTCCCACCAGACGTCGCAGAATGTTCCCCGCCCCGTCCAGCAGCACGACCCCGGCCCGATGTGGCGGCGCTGGTTGGTGCAGTACCCCGCGCATTCATGAATTCCGTCGGACTTCTCGACTGTCATTCTGGCAGTATCTCTGTGTGTCACCTCTCTGTCTGCTCTCTCTCTCACTCTGTACCTTCTTATCTTGGAGTCTTTCACTCTCTTTCTCTATATTTATGCATGGCTGTATTTGACATGATTTTCTCTGTCAGTCTATCGCTCTCCCTGTTTCTCCATTGATGCAACTGCCTATCCATCTCTCTGTGTCTCACCCTCTCATTGTTTCTCTCTTTCTCTCAGATATTCTCCCTCTGTCACTTTCACTGCGTCTCTGCCCCCTCCTCCTCTCTCTCCCGTAATTTATCTCTCTCTTTCTAATTTATCATCCCTATCTACATTTCTCTCTCCCTGTCTCGCCCGAAGCGTCTCTCTGTTTCTATATCTCTCTGTGTCTGCTAATCTCCCTCTCGCAGTCACATTGCCTTTTTCTAGGTCTACAATTCTCAGTTTCTGTTTCTCTCCTAATGTATCTTTGTCTGTCGATCCTGTCTCTCCCTTTCTCTCGCTCTCTGACTGTCTCTGCCTATGTATCTCGGTTTTGATTTTCTTTCCCATTTTGTCGCTCTTTTGGTTTCTCTCGTGCCCTGTCAACATGCCCATCTTCGTCTATTTACCATTTGCTCTCTCTCTCCCTCTCTGACTCTCTCTCTCTCTCTGTCTCACTCTCACACACACTAATTTGCTCTGAATTTCGCTCCCTGACCACTGATCCATCTCTATCTCGGTCAATGCCCATTTGTCACTCTCTTGCTCTCTCAATGTCTGTCCTACCTGCCTCTCCATAATGTTTTCTCTCAATCTGTCTGTCTGACTCTCTGCCCCACTTTGATTCACTGTCTCCGTCTCGATATTGGTTTCTCTGTTTCTATCTCGCCTTCTCTGTCGTTGTCTGTGTTGCTCTGATTTTTTCGCAGTGCGTCTCTTACTCTGTTTCTATCCCTCTCTCCTCTATCTGCCAATTCCCATTAACGTTCATGTATTTCTCTGTGTCTATCCCTCCTTATCTGTTTTTCTCTTTTTCTGTTAATCTCTCGCCCATCCTCTCTCTCTCTCCCACTGTTGCCCTCTCACCATATATCTCCCTCGTTCCCTCTCCTCAATCTCGCTCTCTCTCTCTGTCTTTCTACCTGTCTCAGCCTCTCTCTCTCTCTGTCTTGTTATCTATTTCCTTCTCTACATACGCCACCGATTATGTACCTCCTTCTCATTGTGTCTCCCTCGATCGGTCTATCTCCCTATCTATCACTTTTTCCAAATCTCTATGTCTCTACGGTCCTGACCTTACATTTGCCATTCACTTTGTTTTTATTTACTTGTCTGTGCACTTCATGTCTTATCATCTCTCTGTGTCTTATCGTTTTCCCTGTCTCTCAGCCATCCTGATCCGAATTTTACTCCCAATCCTTTCCCATTTGATCCCTGGCACCTGGGAAGAGCTGCTGAACGCTGACTTCATGTGCATCCCCTGTGACCCCAATTCCCTTACCCCGTGTCATCTGCCCCCTCACATCCTTCTGTCCCTGCGTCTACATCATGAATACGTGTACAGTCAGTGGAAGGAATTTGGATGACGCAAATACCGACAGTTAATTGGAGCAAGTGGGTATTTCTGTGAAAAGCAGCGAACAACCCAACCAATTACAGGGCAGATATTATAATGCGATTTCTGTGGGAGAATACCCCATGGGCAGCTTGCTTGAATAATGGGAGAAAAGAATAGCGTTTTGAAGTAATTGTGGCCAATATTTGTCCAAGTCCGCAATGGAGATTCAGCAACAAGTTGAGTGCAGAGCTTCCAGCATGAATTTATTTTGTCCAATCAGTATGAGCATGGTTGGTGATGGACAATGTTACGGTCGGTGGCTTGAACGCGATGTTTTGTGGCTTCATAATCCTCTTAGCGTTTAATGAGTTGACGAATTGGAATGAAGGGGAATTTCAGCACATTCTTCAACTGGTGTCGGAACTGCTTCTGTGTGACGGCATAAATTACGGTGTTTGTGCAACAGCTGAAGAGCTGGAGCATAAAGCCCACTTCCTGAACATAATCATGTAAATGACCAATGCTATACAAAGCATAAAGCCGGGTCCATATAGAAGTAACCATTAAAACTGACCACAAGAGGATGAAATTGGCCGAGAGAATAAACAATAAAATTATAGATTTCCTTCGACTCTCCATCTCAGGGTCTCTGGGGCTCTCCCCACTGCTGTGAGCCCTGAGGCGCCTTCGTGCGCTGCTGCTTATTAAAATGGACCTGATGGTGCAAACATTGAGGAGTAAAATCAGGACAATGGAACAGCCGGGGTTACGAGGTAGTGAATGAACTCAATTGCTACCCAGACCTCTGACTCATCAGCATCGACACTGAGCTGACAAAAAGCCGGGAAGTTCCACAGGCCATATGTACCTGAATATATAAAATACCAGATAATGTTCTTTAAACAGCTCAGCACAGTTATTGTCCCCAGAACCACAGCCGCCGTTTTCTCGCTGCAATATCTAATTTTCAGCTGCGTGCAGGAAATGGCAACAAATCGATCAAAGGTGAAAGTGACGGTGAACCAGACAGAACAGTCAGTGGCTGCATAAAGCAGGGCGGCGTGAATATTACACACGGGGATGGACAGCAGGAAATAAAATGATTGCTTATAAACAATGGGAATGTGTCTCATTATCATGTAAAGAATGATGACCAGTAGATCTGCAACTGCCATAGCCACCAGGTATCGAGTGACACATTTTGAGAGACCACAGTTGTGGCGCATAAGAACCACAATTGTGAGTAAGCTCGCTGTAAGGAAGGAAAATAAACAATCAAATTGGATATGATTATGAGAAACAAGTTACCTGTTTTATGAACCCGGTGTTCATATTTGCTCCAAAAACCTGTGACATGCTGAGATAATTGAACCTGAAAGAAGGAACACGTGGTCCAGAGGTGGACCTGGTGGGGGCGGACTTTGCAAATGCTCTTCGGGAGGGTTTAAACTAGTTCAGCAGGGCATTGGGGACCTGACTTGTAGCTCTAGTATACAGGAGGTTATGAGTAGTGAGGTCATGAGTAATGTTTCTGAGTTGCAGGAGTTTACTGGCAGGCAGGAAGGTGGTTTAAAGTCTGTCTACTTCAATTCCAGGACCATCCGGAACAAGGTGGATGAACTTGGTACCTAGGACTTCGATGTTGTGGCCGTTTCGGAGCCATGGATAGAGAAGGGAAGGAATGGTTATTGCAGGTGCGGGGGTTTAGATATTTCAGTAAGGTCAGGGAATGTGGTAAAAGAGGGGGCGGGTGGCATTGCTAGTCAAGGACAGTATTACGGTGCCAGAAAGGGCGTTTGATGAGGAACCGTCTACTGAGGTAGTATGGGCTGAGGTTAGAAACAGGAAAGGATAGGACACACTGTTACGAGTTTTCTATGGGCCTCCGAAAAGTTCCAGAGATGTAGAGGAACGGATTGCAAAGGTGATTCTGGAAAGGGGCGAAAGTAACAAGTTAGTTGCTATGGGGGACTTCAACTTTCCAAATATTTACTGGAAACGCTAGAGCTCGAGTACATTCGATGGGTCCGTTTATGCCCAATGTGTGCAGCATGGTTTCCTGACACATTATGTAGATAGGCCAACGAGAGCCGAGGCCGCACTGGATTTGGTACTGGGTAATGAGCCAGGGCAGGTTTTAGACTTGGATGAAGTTGAGCACTTTGGTGACAGTGACCACAATTCGATTACGTTTACCTTAGTGATGGAAAGGGATTGGTTTATACCGCAGGGCAAGAGTTATAGCTGGGGATAGGCAAATATGATGCGATGAGGCAAGACATAGGATGCGTCGGATGGGGAGGGAAACTGCAGGGGATGGGCAAAATTGAAATATAGACCTTCTGTAAGGAGCAACTACTGCGTGTCCTTGAAAAGTATTTACATGTCAGGCAGGGAGGAATTGGTCGAGCGAGGGAACAGTGGTTTACTAAAGTAGCTGAATCACTTGTCAAGAGGAAGAAGGAGTCTTCTGTAAAGATGAGACGTGAAGGTTCAGTTAGGGTGCTCGAGAGTTACATGCTAGCAAGGAAGGACATAAAGTAAGAGCTAAGAAGAGCCAGGAGTGGAGATGAGAAGTCTTTGGCAGGTAGGATCAAGTCTAACCCTCAGGCTATCTGTAGATCTGTCAGGAATAAAAAAAATGACTCGAGGATGAGTAGGGCCAGTCAAGGACAGTAGTGGTTGGTTGTGCGTGGAGTCCAAGGAGATAGGAGAGGTGCAAAATGAATATTTTTCGTCAGTATTCAAACAGGAAAAAGACACCATTGTCGGGGAGAATACTGAGAGACAGGCTACTAGACGAGAAGTGCTAGAAGTTCATAAGGAGAAGGTGTTAGCTATTCTGGCAAGTGTGAAACTAGATTAGTCCCGTGGGCCTGATGGGATTTATGCTAGGATTCTCTGGGAAGCTACGTAGGAGATTGCTGAGCCTTTCGTTTTGATCTTTATGTCATCATTGTCTACAGGAATCGTGCCAGAAAACTGGAGGATAACAGATGATGTCCCCTTGTTCAGGAAGGAGAGTAGAGACAACCCCGGTAAATATAGACCAGTGAGCCTTTCTTATGTTGTGGGCAAAGTCTTTCAAAGGTTTATAAGAGATAAGATGCATCATCATATGGAAATGAATAATTCGGTTAGAGCTGGACAACACGGTTTTGTGAAGGGTTGTCGTGCCTCACAAGCCTTCTCGATTTCTTTGAGAAGGTGACCAAAAAGGAGGACGAGGGTAAAACACTTGATGTCGTGTATATGGACTTTAGTAAAGCGTTTGATGCGTTTCCACACAGTAGGCTATTGAAGAAAATACAGAGGCATGGGATTCAGGGTGATTTAGCAGTTTGGATCAGATATTGGCTAGCTGGAAGAAGACAAATGGTGATAGTTAATTGGAAATGTTCAGCCTGGAGTCCAGTTACCCGTGGTGTACCACAAGGATTTGGTTTGGGGCCACTGCTGTTTGTCATTTTTATAAATAACATAGAGGAGGGCATCGAAGGATGGGTGAGTAAATTTGCAGATCACACTAAAGTCGGTGGAGTTGTAGACAGTGCGGAATGAAGTTGCACATCACAGACGGACATAGATAAGCTGCAGAGCTGGGCTGACAGGTGGCAAATGGAGTTCATTGCAGAAAAGTTTGAGACGATTCATTTTGGAAGGAACAACAGAAAGGCAGACTACTGGGCTAATGGTAAGATGTTTGGTAGTGTGGATGAGCAGAGATATCTCGCTGTCCATGTACATGGATCCCTGAATGTTGCCACCAATGTTGAGAGGGTAGTTAAGAAGGCATACGGTGTGTTAGCTTTTATTGGTAGAGGGATTGAGTTTCGGAGCCATGAGGTCATGTTGCAGTTCTACAGAACTCTGGTGCGCCGCATTTGGAGTATTGCGTGCAGTTCTGGTCACCACATTATAGGAAGGATGTGGAAGCATTGCAAAGGGTACAGAGGAGATTTACCAGGATGTTGAATTGTGTGGAGGAAAGATCCTATGATGGAAGGCTTGAGGCTGTTTTCGTTGGAGAGAAGACGGTTAAGAGGTGGCATAATTGAGGGATACAAGATGATCAGAAGATTAGATAGGTTGGTCAGTGATTGCCTTTTCCTCGGATGGTGATGTCTCGCACAAGGGGTCATAGCTGAAATTGAGGGGGATATATGTAGGACAGATGGCAAAGGTAGGTTCTTTACTCAGAGAGTAGGAAGGGCGTGGAATGCCCTGTCTCCAACAATAGTGTATTCCCCAACATGAAGGGAATTTGAATGGTCATTGGATAAACATATGGATGTTAAGGGAATAGCGTAGATGAGCTTTAGAGTGTTTCACAGGTCTGTGCAAAATCGAGGGCAGTGTGGCCTGTACTGCGCTGTAATTCTCTCTGTTCTATGTTGTATAACAAAATTGGTGATACTGCTGGAGGAAGAAGCGATTAAATCAGAAAGTCTGGAGAATTATTGGGGACATTTGGGTCGGGTTGCCCCATGGGAATGTTTGTGAGAAAGGGAGGCGAGGATTACAAGGTGCATCCGGAGGTTAAAGAGAGGAGCCCAGATCTGTCAAAATTTCGTTTCCGACTTCTTCACTGACATCGATAAAATAGGTTTCCTGTGAAAACGTGTACCACCACGCTAGTGCTTTGATTTTTAATATTGACACTTCATGCTGGGGAATAAATCATGACAGACTCACAGACTCACAGAATTTACAGTGCAAAAGCAGGCCACTCGTTCCATCGAGTTTGCACTGGCCCGTGGAAAGAGCACCTCGCCCAAGCGCACAGCTCCACCACATTCCCGTAACCCAGGAACTCGACATAACCTTTTTTGGACGCTAAAGACAATTTAGCTTGGCTAATTCACCAATATACACATGTTTGGACTGTGGTAGGAAAGTGGAGCACCCGGAGGAAACCCACGGAATCAGGGAGGAGAACGTGCAGTCTCCGCCCAAACAGTAACCCAAGACGAGTATCGAACCTCGGACCCTGGAGCAGTGACGTAACTGTGCAAACCAATGTGCTACCGTGCAGTCCAATGTATTTAAATAATTTATTTACCCACAGTCACATACATAAATGCAGACAAATAAAATATGCACTCTCACACAAACACAAAACTTAAAAATCAAACACACAAGTGCACAAGTCTGAACCATCTATATGAAACACCAACACAGACAAACACACTCATCATCACTTCCGCAAAAAATCATAGAAAGCATAATACACTCAAACACACATGTGCACAAGACAGGATCGAATGAGTTGACACATGCACACCAGATGTGCATATCAGTAAGTGTGTGTGGGGGCGGCGGGTGCGTTGTGACGTGTCTGTTCCTGTGGCAGGAAGTTGCACAGAAATGTCTGTGTGATGTTTATTTGTGCATGTGCACATCTTTTTGTCTGTGTGTGAGAGAGACATGTGTCGTGGAGTGTGTGTATACTCGTGCGTGGTGTGTGTGTATGTTTGTGGTGTGTCCGTCTACGTGGTCTGAGCCTGTTAATGGTCTCAGGGCCATTGATGTGGATTTCCTTATTTTCTATTTGTTTTATTTGCCTTTGTCGTTTTGATCCATCGATATGTCCTATCGATATTCCGTTAAATTCAGCAGAGGAGAAGAAAAACTCGAAAGTTGAAAACTAGTAAACTGTGATATGCAGAATTACATGTTGAACAGGCAAACTCAGAATTTTATGGCGTTCCAGAATTCTAAGGGATTCGGTTCGATTGGTTGGTTGGTGCACAATGGATTGACTAAGGACTCAGTCCTGTCCAGCGACAGGTAGATTGTGTCCTGCTAGTTTAGGTGCTGTCAGAGGACCCATAAAGTCACTGGACTCTCTCTCGGACTCCCTTTCTTGGAACAAACAGTTTTGCGTGAATCGGTGACAGAAAAGTGGGGAGTATTCAAGAAGGAAATCCGTTGAGCAGAGGGCTTGAGGCTTCACATCGAGCAAAAGGTTGAGACCAAAAAATCCTGAGAAACTTGGATATCGAGGGAAATAAAACATCTGCTAGTTGAAAAAAGGTAACCGGGAGGCGTATGCCAGATATGGAGGATTCAAAATAGCAGACTCCCGAAAGGTGGAAAGAACGTGTAAACTGGAATTGTAAAAGGAAGTAAGGGGAGCGAAAAGGCACATGCAAAACTACAGACAGTTAAATTAACAGAATGTACTAACTAACTTGCTTTACAAGTATATTTCGGGTAAAGGGATAATCGGGGAATGAGTTGGGTCCATGAAGAGCTACAGTGGTAATTTGTGTGCAGACAGATTATGCAGGTTGGGTTTAAAATAGATATTTTGCACCTGTGTTTACTCGTGATGGGATTACAAATCAGGGAGAAGGACTCTGATGAATAGAAAGAGATTAACGGTGAGGTACCTTGTGGTTTGACAGCCTGAAAAGTAGACAAATCTTCAGGGTTTGGTGGAATCGCAAGCTTTTGTGGTAGACAAGGGCAGAAATAGCAAGGCACAGACAATGCTTTTCAATTTCTCTCTGGCCACAGGATATGTGCAAGAGCAGTGGAGTACAGCCAATCTGGTACCATTGTTCAAAAAGTCAGAAATGATGTATTGGAAACTGCATGACAAGCAGTCTAAACTCAGTTGTGAGGAAACTACTGACAGCAGTTCAGAAATACACAAGTAATCGGCACTCGGGAGACTAAGAGCAAAAACTCGTACAGCACAGGAAGATGCCTTTCTGCCCCTGAAGCTTCTGCTGATCATGAAGCCCGAACTGAAACAAGGTCTTCTGCCGTTACTCGGTCCGTATCCCTCTATTTCCTCCCGATTCATGCACCTATCCAGATGGCACTTAATTGTTGCTAATCTGCCTGCTTCAAATACTCTGACAGCGTGTCCCAGGTACCTACCACTCTCTGAATGGAAACAAATCTTACCCTGCACATATCCCTTAAAATCTCCCGCTCTCACCTTGAACCTGTGTTTCCTTGTAATTAACACGTCCACCCTTGAATAAAGCCTCTGATTGCCCACCGTGTCTGTGCCTCACATAATTTTGCACACCTCTATCACGTCACCCCTCAGCCTCCGTCTTTACAGTGAAAACAATCCGAGTTGTTTCAACCTCTCCTCATAGCCAATACGCTCGAAACCAGTATTCATCCTCGTGAACCTTCTCTGCACTTCTCCAAAGACTCCACTTCCTTCTGGCAAAGTGGTGAGGAGAACTGCTCCCAATACTCCCAATGCTTCCTAACCAAGGCTTTATATGGCGGCAACATGCTTTCCCAACTCCGATACTCAATGCTCCGGTTGATGAAGACAAGCATGTCATTTGCCGTCTTCATCACATTTGCCGCCACTGATGCCATTTTTTTAGGAAAATGCATCTGCACGACAAGATCCCTCTATATTCCCTAAGATTCCCGTACCAACCTCCCCGGACATGCGCCGGAATGTGGCGACTAGGGGCTTTTCACAGTAACTTCATTGAAGCCTACTCTTTCAATAAGCGATTTTCATTTCATTATATCAAGGGTGGACGTGTTAATTACAAGGAAATACAAGTTCAAACGGCTGGTTTAGCTCACTCAGCTAAATCGCTGGCTTTTATAGCAAACCAAACCGGCCAGCAGCACGGTTCGATTCCCGTTCCAGCCTCCCCGGACAGGCGCAGGAATGTGGCGACTAGGAGCTTTTCACAGTAACTTCATTGAAGCCTACTTGTGACAATAAGCCATTTTCATTTCATTTCATTTTCATATACGTTAATGTTGCGAAGGGTTATGCCACTTACAGTGTAATCGATATCTATTTCTGATCGTCCAAATGCATTACCCCGCCGTTGTCCGAGTTCAACTCCATCTGCCATTCCTGTGCCAAGTCCCCAATCTATCTATATCCTGTTATATCCTCTGATTATCCTCGTCACTATCTGCAACTCTGCAAATCTTCGTGTCATCCGCAATCTTACCAATGAGACACGCCACATTTTCCTCCAAATCATTAATATATACTCCAAACAATATAGTTCCCATGATCATACTTGCGGAGCACCACGAGCTGCAGATCTCCATTCTGAAAAAAAAACACTCTTGCACCGCTAATTTCAGTCTTCTCTAACCAAACCAGTCATGTATCCATCGAGCCAGCACACGCCGAAACTCACGTGAATTTAATTTTTGTACCAGTCTGCCTTGTGGGGCGATGTCAAATACCTTATTAATATGTCCAAATACCGAACCAAATATGTGCACAGCTCTTCTCTCATTGATTTCCTTTGTCAGCTCTTTAAAAAACGCAATCAAGTTGGTGAGACATGACTTTCCCCCGCACAAAAACATGTTGCCTGTCACAAACTAGTCAATATTTATCCAAATGTCCAAAAATACTGTCCGTCGGTATCTTTTCCAAAAGCTTCCCCACCACTGATGTCAGGCTGACCGGTGTATAATTTGTTCGGATTATCCCTGCTTCCATTCTTAAATAAGCAAATAACTTTGGCTATTCTCATGTCCTGTGGAAACTCGTCTGTGGTTAAATAAGATGTGATAGTATCTGTTAAGGCCCCAGCAATTTCTCCCTTTCCCTCCCGGATTAAGCCTGGAAATATCCCAACAGGCCCGACGGACTTGTCTACCTTAATGCAATTTAGAATAATCCACAGTTCATACTTTGATCTGTTGATGTTCTCCAGATTGTTCACACACCTATCCCTGACCTCAGCATCCGGCAGGTCCTTCTCCCTGGTGAATACCGATAGGAAGTACTTCATCAGGTTCTCACCCTGTTCTTGTGGTTCTCTTTATTGAGCTGGCATATGCCTTCTTTGCTACCATCTAGCTCCTAATATATGCATACAAAGGTTTGGCATTATTCATTACCATATTTTCTAAAGACATGTCATGGCCCATTTGGGCCCTTCTAATTGCACGTTTAAGATAATTCCTGCTGTCGCTGTATTCCTCAAGGGCTTCAACAGTTTTTAGATGTCTCGGCCTATCGTTTACTTCCCTTTTCCTTTCGGCTAAGCTTACAATTTCCCTTGTTATCCATCTTTCCTGAATTCTGATATTTCTATCTTCATTTTTCGGGGGATATGCCTGTCCTGTTCATGGCCCTTACCCAAGTAAGCTATCCTTCGCCTTGGACCTCTCTTGTCCTTATCCATGACTGAGTGCAAAATACTCCACCACTTAAACAGCAATCACCAGCTTGGCTCTTTCACCATTATCAAGTCTGATATGCCCACTCCCCTGGTTGGAGAGTCAACAGATTATATCAAAAAAGCCCTCCAACCGACCACCTGTCAATAAGAGAACCCAGTCAATACGGGAACCGTTAAGGTCACAGACCAAAAAGCCTGCTTTTACGCCCCCTTTCCATATCAGACTACACAACTGCTCCTGTCTCCTGCGGGATCTAGTACTCTCCCAACATTGTAATTTCACCCATATTTTTCCTGATCTCCACATATTATGCCTCATTACAATATCCCTCAAATATTTCCTCCATCAACATGGGCAGCACGGTAGCATTGTGGATAGCACAATGGCTTCACAGCTCCAGAGTCCCAGGTTCGATTCCGGCTTGGGTCTCTGTCTGTGTGGAGTCTGAACATCCTCCCCGTGTGTGCGTGGGTTTTCTCCGGGTGCTCCGGTTTCCTCCCACAGTCCAAACATGTGCAGGTTAGGTGGATTGGCCATGATAAATTGCCCTTAGTGTTGAGTGGGGTTACTGGGTTATGGGGATAGAGTGGAGGTGTTGACCTTGGGTAGTCCCAGTGCAGGCTCGATGGGCCGAATGGCCTCCTTCTGCACTGTAAATTCTATGATCTAAAAGCACAGCTGAGCTCTACTCCCTAATGTCATGTCAGAGCACCTTTAAAAAAATTGTATGTTTGGAAAATAGCCTTAGTGGATGTACCTTTAAGAAATGGGTGTTTGTCAGTGATGTCAGAGAGTGGGTAGAGCTGGGTTTTTGTCTTGTTTTACTTTTGCTTTCGATTGTCTGCTACATTTTGTGTTTTAGTTTCGTTTTGAGAGATGGATAGCTATAGTCACAGCAAGAAGGTGTATTAGATTCTCTCTACGCACTCGAAAGACTGTCTCCAGATACTTTGGTGACCTGTTTTTGGACTGAAGTTAAACCTGATGTATTTCTGTCAAAAGGTTCCCTTTGTGTGTTATGGATGTTGGAAGGAAAGATTAAGAGTTATTCATAGAGTACTGTATTATTTGGGGGATTTATTGGTGTTGATAGTTGCAGAGATGTTTACTGTGAAAGTGTTAACTAGTTATATAAATAAACATTGCTTTAATTTCAAAGTTGTTTTAGCTCCCTGTTGCACTGCACCTGTAAAGCAGACACGTGTGATCTCTAAACCACGTTCTATTAAAAGTTGTGGGTCTGATGAACTGCATGATACAGTTTAGGCTTCTCTGAACCCTGGCCCAGAACACGAATCAGCATGGTAACTCTCCCACCTATATTCTATCACCTTCTGTTCCGTTAAGCTGCCAGTCCTGTCCTTCCTTTAACCATGGGGTGGATTTTCCGTTTTAGCGACTAGATGACGGCTCGAATCGATATTTTCAGGCATTTTCTGATGCCAGAATCGGCGACAAAGCCTCAACGATTCCTGAACTAATGATGGGATCACAACGGAGCTCGGTTAATGTCCCTAAACCCCAGCCGAATGCGGCCAGAGTGCGGCTCAGTCCCTGCAGGTACTGCCGTACAAAATGGCGCCGGCCATGTGCCGAATCGACCCGCCAACCGCGATCTCACAGACCGCCCCAAGAGAGCCTATCCCCTCAACCTCGTGCATCGTGGGAGGGCCTTCTGATAACGCACCAACGCAACGGCGTGCAACTCGATGACGTCATTTCAAAGGGAGCAGAGCATTGGTTACCGGCGTCAAATGGTGCCGGCCCCGATTAGTCTGTCAGGGACCATTCTCCGCTCGATCACCGATTACCTGATCGGCATCGGGAAACAGAGAATCCCGCCCCTCGTCTCCGTAATTGTAATTGCATTAATGTTCCATGCGGTAATCCAGGCTCTTAGTTAATTTGTCTTCCATGTCATATTTCTTGAATTATGGAAAATGCACTCCAGACGCACTGAGGCGTGCGGCTTCCCTCTTTCTGTTTTTAAGTTTCATTATGTTAATCTCAGTCTCACTTTTTTCCCGTCTCTACAATTACTGCCCGGCTGTTTAATTTCCCAGCACCCTGTCACACTACATTAAAGCCTGCCGAACAGCACAAGAAAACTTCCCTCCCAGTATATTTCTCTGACTTACGTTCAGGTGTAAACCGTTCTTTCTGAAAAGGTCCTGCATTTCCCTCCAAACATCTAAATGATCGTAACATGTAAAGGCCTCCATTCTTCATCAGTTATTCAGCCATAAATCCAACTGAACTATCTCCTTGCCCCAAGCCTCACGAGCACGTGGCATGGGGAGTAATCCAGAGATAACGAGCACAATGCTATTTAGCTCCCAACGGAACTCTTGTCTTTGCAGGACATCCTGTCTGTTCCTGCATATATCAATAGTACCAATGTGGTAAATTGCATCTGACTGTTTACCCTCCTGTTTTTGGGGGCGCTGCGGCCGTTCAGAGAAATCCAGGACATGGCACCAGGAAGGAAACACACCATTCTGGAATCGAGTTTGCGGCCAGAAAAACTCCTTTATTTGCCCTGACATTGAGTCTCCTAGTAATATCACTTGCATGGATTAATGAAGAAGAGACAGCTTGGTTTTTATAAGGGAATCTCATTTCTGACCAAATTCATTGCATTTGTGAAGAGGTAAGCAGTTGTGTTGATGAGGGGTATGCATTGATAACCAAATGGTTTATAAAATTCAAATGGTTTATAAAATGATTTGGACTTGAACATGTTCGCAAATGACACAAACATTGGTTGGGTGGTAAGTAGTGACGATAGAGCCAGATTACAAAGAACAAATAACAAAGAAAAACACATCTCAGGAACAGGCTATTCGTCCCACCAAGCCCGTGCCGACCATGCTGCCCGTCGAAACAAAAATCATCTACACTGCCTGGGTCCGTACCCTTCTGTTCCCATCCTATTCATGTATTTGTCAAGATGCCCCTCAAATGTCACTATCGTCAATGCTTCCACAACCTCCTCCCGCAGCGAGTTACAGGCATCCACTACCCTCTATGAAAGAAACTTGCCTCGTATATCGCCTCTAAACATTGCCCCACGCACCTTAAAACTATGCCCCCTCGGACTTGACCCCTCAGCCCTGGGGAAATGCCTCTGATTATCCAATCTGTCTATGCCCCTCATAATTTTGCCGACCTCTATCAGGTCGCCCCTCAAACTCCATCGATCCAATGAGAACAAACCGAGTTGATACAACTTCGCCTCATAGCTAATGCCCTCCATACCAAGCAACATTCTGGTAAATCTGTTCTGAACCGTCTCTGAAGACTCCACATCCTTGTGGTAGTGAGGCGACCAGAATTGAACACTAAACTCCAGGTGTGGCCGTACTAAGGTTCTAAACAGCTGCAACATGACTTGCCAATTCTGGTACTAAATGCCCCGGCCAATGAAGGCAATCATGCCATATGCCTTATCGACTACCTTCTCCACCTGTGTTGCCACTTTCAGGGACCTGTGGACCTGTGCACCAAGATATCTCTGACTGTCAAGACGAGGGTTCTACCATTCACTATGCATTCCTTACCGGCATTAGACCTTCCAATAGGCATTACCTCACATTTACATGGAGTGTGCCATTTTTCTGGCCAATTCTCCAAACGATCTGAATCCTGACAATATCCTCTTACAGTCCTGAACCGTATCCGCAATTCCGCCAACCATTGTGTCGTCTGCAAACGTACGAACCGGACCAGTAACATTTTCCTCCAAATCATTTACATGTACTTCGAACCGCAAACGTCCGAGCACTGACCCCAGCGGAACACCACGAATCACAGCCCTCCAATTAGAAAAGCACCCTTCCATTGTTACTCTCTTCCTTCTATCACCAAGCCAGTTCTGCATCCATCTTGCGAGCTCACCTCTGATACCGTGTGACTTCACCTTTTGCACAAGTCTGCCATGGGGGACATTGTCAAAGGCCGTACTGAAGTCCATTTGGCAACACCCACTGCCTTACCTGCATCAATCACCTTTGTCTCCTAGATAAAGGGAACTGTTGCGACATGTATGACCGACTTTGTTCTTTTGGAAAATAGGAGACAGGTTTAGATAAAGGATCTGGATTGGCGCAAGCTGGGTGGACCGAAGGGTCTGTTCCTGTGCTGTAATTGTCTTTGTTCTTTGTTCTTTGACTGGTAGCAAAGGCCGTAGTGGGGGTGAGGTTGGAGCCATGACCGACAGTGCCGGTCTTCTGGGTCTCGGAACAGCCAGATCTATTCCTGGGGAGGAGGGCGGCTGCCCTTGCCTTTGCCTCCCTGATCGACCGCTGTAGAATCCTGTTTGGCTGGCGGTCAGCAGCACTACACGGAGCTGCAGACTAGCTGAACGACCTCTCGGAATCTCTCCAAATGGAGAATATCAAATTCGACATCCGAAGGTCAGACGACGGCTTCTACAGAACGTGGTAGCCATTCACGCAACTGTTCCGGGACCTATTTGTGGCCAACGAACAAGAGGAAGAATAGCCGGGTGGCCAAGAATCAGTGGAAAATGTTCGGGAATCGGGGGAAGGTAGCCGGGGCATGGAGAGGAAAGATGGGCTGGGAGGAGGGGGGCGGGACGCTAAGCCTGAGGGGGGAGGGGAGAACCACGGGGGGGGGGGGGGGGGAGACAGCCAAAATTCCAATCAAAAAATCTATATTTAAAAAAAACTTCAGCAACATCCCGAGGGTGGAGGAGGGCTAGTTCGTTATGGGGGTTTGTACTCATGGTTTTATGCTTATTTCTTTTTCTCGGTAATTTGTTGTTTTTAAATTGGAGGGGAGGGGTTACTGTCTTTCTCTGTTGTGATAAAATTTGTTGTTGAAAACATGAATAAAAATTATTTTCAAAAAAATAAATCTTTGTAAGCTCTTCGAAAAACTCTATCAAGTTAGTGACACGAATTCCCCTTCACAAATCCGTGCGGCCTCTCGCTAATAGGTCCATTTGCTTCCAAATGGGAGTAGATCTTGTCTCGAAGACTTCTCGCCAGTAATTTCCCTACCACTGACGTAAGGCAGGTCGGTTATCGACGAGCGGGTCAGATCGGATGATCAATGGAATTCAACTGCGAAGTGATGAATTTCGGCAGGAATAACAGACAAGGGAATGCATGATAAATAGTAAAACCCTGAGAGGCAGGACCGAGTATCACAGTGGTTGGTGCACAGTTCCAACAGTCCGTTAAGGTAGCAGAGCAGTTATGGTTAGGAAGGCATATGACTTATTTGCCATGATTTGGCGAGGGATAGAGTTTGAAAGCAGGGAGGTTACGCTGGAAATATGTGCTTTGGCCTCAGCAAGCGTATTGGGTGCTGTTCTGGAAACCGCATTGTTGAAGGGATGTGAAGGTGAAAGGGCACAGAGGAGATGCACATGTTTGTTGACAGGGATGTGATGTTTTAGCTATTATGAGAGATTGGAAAGACTAGGGTTGTTTTCCTTGGAGTAGAGAAGATTGAGCATACATGATTTTGATGTATACAGTTATGATTGGCATAGATAGATAAAAATAAAATAAACGTTCTCCTTGATGACAGGACCAATGACCGTGGGGCATTGATATAAGGTTCGGGCATGAACCTTATCGTGGATGTGAGGACAAATCCTTTCGTCCAGCGTGTCGTGCGAGTGATAACATTGAAAACATATTTTGATATGGTATTTGTGATGCCAGGGATGGCTGGGCTACTGGTGGACTGCTGATTTATGGGATTAGAATAGTTGTGCAGGTCGTTTTTCTCTGATGCAGACGTGAAAGGCAGACAGGCAGTTTCTGTGCCACATACTTCGATGAGTCTGTGCCTCCCTCTCCCTATTTCTCCAAAAACGTTTCCTGCCTGGCGTTTCTGGATCTACAGATAAGTCTTTCGATCCTGTCATTCACTGAAAGATCATTACACGCTGAAAACAAAGACTTCATCCAAACGGCTGAGATTGAAGGTAGATGCCGGCAGACGTCCATCTGATGAGGAGACTTGTATCCTTTTACTTTACGTATTATTTTATTTGCATCCTGTTTTCCCGATGTGCTTCTTTGTCTTGTGTCTGCAGAGAGTGGGCCATTTAAGGAGTGGGAGAGAGTGATCGTAGTTAGATAACATTCAAAACGTTGTATTTTCTGCCTATTACTTCTGGCCACTGATATTGTGAAAAGTGTTAAAAGTTGCAAACATGCAGATTGTTGTTATTGGACAGCCAAAGACTGGAAACATTGGACATTTTCAAAGAATTAATAGCCAAGTTCAATTGTGTTGCAACCTTGTGTGGCTGGAACTCATGGGACGTGCACTCCCAAGTTTCGTATCAGTGTGCGTGTGTGTTGTGATTGCGTGACTTTTACAGAAATAAATAACGCTTATTGCCACGAATAGGCTTCAATTAAGTTACTGTAAAAAGCCCCTAGTCGCCACATTCCGGCGCCTGTCCGGGGAGGCTGTTACGGGAATCTAACCGTGCTGCTGGCCTGATTGGTCTGCTTTAAAAGTCAGCGATTTAGCCCAGTTAGCTAAACCAGCCCCTGTTGAATGAAAATGTTTGCTCATGTGTGTCTGAGTATATAAACATACGACTGTGTTTCTGCGATAGAGGATGAATCTATGTCACTGTTTTTTTAGATGTGTGTGTTTCTGCCAGTGTGTGTGGCGGGAGGTGCATGTGCCCCTGGTGTCTGTGTGCATTTGTTCGCGTTTTTCTGAGGGGCGTTGGTTAACCGTACGTTTGGATGTATTTTTTGTGATGCGATGTGACGCCAAAAGTGGGAATTCGATTCCTAATGACGGAGAATATCAGTTAACGACTTTCCACCTCAATCTCGGCCTGCGCCTCAGTTTTGAGGACCCTCGGGTTAAATCAGCACCAGACAGCTCTCTCTCTCCCTCTTTCACTTTCGCTCAAATAATCGAACAGCCTTTTGACTTCTTTGTATATGACTACTTGATTCTATATCACTGCGTTTCGTTATTTGTGTGGCACACGTGTGTGTCCGTTTGTTTGAAGAGATATGTTTCTGTAAACATGTGGAAGAACCAGCAAGGAGAGATTGAATGTTGAATCTATTCATGGGGAACGAAGCCAGACACAAAATGTAGATGACAGTGGACGTGCATTTTAGTGATAATGAAGACAATAAAGTACAATTTAAGTATGTTATTGAAAATAAAAAAATAGATGATCTCGAAAAAAGGCTTTTGATTGGCTGAAGTCAGACTTTATTAGAGTGACGCAGATTCGGTACAGATTTATACTGAGCACAGGTCTATGTGGCGAACTCTACAGCAAGGAAGTGGGAGTCATTTATTAAGAAATGGTATGACTAGAGGTCCAACATGTGTTCTTCAGGCGGATATGTGGAATCCTGGATGTGTCGTTCAATTCAGGAGTCGATAAGGAAGAAAATAGAGCTTTTCATGACTCAGAAAGGGAGCGAATTACGGAGGTCCATTTGAGTCAGAGCTGAACAACAGAATAGGGAAGCAAAGGAAGCATGAAAACCCACTGGTGTTAGAATTCTGAAAAATAAGAAGCTATTGTATAAGTATAGTAGGGAGAAGAGCATAACCAGGAGAAGGATGGGCCCAGTAGGGATTCGGGGAACAATCTCTGCGTTGAACCAGGGAAATTGGTATCGAATTAAATTAGATGTCCACATTTGTTTTCAATGGAAATCGGGGAATGTTGGTCGTGAATTCAGGAAATAATGAGTCCAAGCCTCCCGTACCAGCCTCCCCGAACAGACGCAGGAATGTGGCGACCAGGAGATGGGAGATAGACGGTGGTTAGAGGATTTTTTTGTGAGATTGTGGCTTCCATTGGTTTACGGCGCGGATCATTTTGACGTCCCCTATTGTTCATGATATGCAGAGACAATATGGATTCTAATTTGTGTGTATGTGTGCCTCGAGGGATGTGTGTATCTGTGTTTGTATGTGTTTGTATCTGTGTGTATGTTTGTGTGAGTGTGTGTGTCTGTGTGTATGTGTCTGTGTATATGTGTGTGTGGAAGTGCGTGCGTGTCTGTGTGAGTTAGTGTATGTGTATACCTGTGGATGTCTGGAAGTGTGTGCGAATTTGTGTGACAGTGAGCATGTGTAAGTGTGAGTTTGTGTGTTTATGTGTGCGCGAGTGTGTATATGTGTTAGAGTGTGTATGTGAGTGCGTGTGAGTGTGTGTGTGTGACTGTGTGAGTGTGTGAGTGCGTGTGTGCGTATCTGTATGTGTGTATGGTTATCAGAATGTTAATGTGTGAGGTGTGTGCGTACTACTGTCTGTGTTTGTCTGAGTGCATGTGAGTGTGTGTGAGTGTGTTATGGAATTTACAGTAAAGAAGGAGTACATTCGGCCCATCGAGTCTGCACCTGCACTTGAAAAGAGCACCCTACCCAAGGTCAACTCCTCCACCCTACCCCCATAACCCAGATATACTTAGAGACTATTAAAAAACACTATTAACCCCACCCAACACTAAGCGCAATTTTGGACACTAAGGGCAATTTTTCATGGCCAATCCACCTAACCTGCACATCTTTGGAAAGTGGGAGGAAACCGGAGCAGCCGGTGAAAACCCACGCACGTATGGGGAGGATGTGCGGACTCCACACAGACACTGACCCAAGCCGGAATCGAACCTGGGACCGTGGAGCTGTGAAGCACTTTTGCTATCCACAATGCTATCGTGCTGCGGGAGTGTGTATATGCGTTTGCATGTGCGTAGTGTATGTTTGTGTGTGCATGTATGTATATGCGGTGTATATTTGTAAGTGAGTTGTATGTGTGTATGAGTGCGTTAGAGAGTCTGTGTGAGAATACTTGTGTGAGAGTGTGCATGTGTTTGTGATTGTGTGTATGTGCATGCGTTTATATGTGTGCGCCTGTGTTTATGCGTGTGTGTTTGTGAAAGTGTTTGTGTCTGTGTGAGTATGTATGAGTGTGCATGCGTCTGTATGTGTGAATGCATGCGTACGCAGGGGTATGTGTTTGTGTGTGTATGTGTCTCTGTATGAGTGTGTGTGAGTGCGTGTGTGTATCCACGTGTGTTTGTGTATGTCTGAGTGCGTTGGTGAGTGAGTGTGTTTGTGTGTGCATGTGTGTACGTATGTGTGTATGAGAATATGTGTGTGCATTTGCATGTGTACGTGAGAGGATGTGCGAGTGTGTGCGTATGTGCGTTCAGGTGGAGATTGGGATGGAGTGAGTGGAGTGGGCTGTGGAGATGAGAAGTAAATTTGTGAATGACACCAAGTTTGGAAAGTAGTTAATAGAGAGGACGCAGGTATCAGGAAGGTATCAACTGGTTCTTTTGGCCAACAGAAAGAGGGAGATGGACTTTAATCTAAAAAAGTACCAGACGAGGCGCTTTGGGATCAGTAAGAACACATGGGAGTACACAATGAATGGCAGGGCAACTGGAGATTCAGAGGAATAGAGGGAATTTAGGTCGCTAGTCGACCGTTCCTTAAGTCAGTAGAGCAGGAAAATAGAGTATGTAAGAATGCATATGGGACATTTGCCCGTATTAGTTGTAGCATAGATTGATAGGTTATCATGGGCTTTTCACAGTAACTTAATTGAAGCCTACTCGTGACAATAAGCGATTTTCATTTCATTTTCATTTCATTTCATGGTGATAGAGCTGCACAGACCGTTAGTAGGGCCAAACAAGAGAACAGTGTGCAATACTGATTACAGTGGAGAGGCTGCAGATGTTATTCCCCAGGGTGGTGTCTCTGCTTATGCATTAGAGTACTGGAGAGAGGCTGTATAGACTCCTTTGTTTTATTTACAGCAGAGAAGGTGGACGTGATTTAGCTGCATAGAATTGTAACGGATATTGTCAGGGAGGAAAGGAAATAGATGCTCCCTTTGTTGAACTGTCATCAACTAGGGGGGTGTACTTTTAAGGTTAGAGACAAGATATAATTTGTGGGACTTTGAAGGGGGATAAAGATGACGTAATTATTGGTGAAAGGTAACTAGGTAGCAAACAGTTTTCATAGAGAGGTTTCTAATCAAAAAAGGACAGAGCATTTACTTGTGTACCTGAAAAGTTCACGCTCTCCTCAGAAAACGGTCCCTATTCACTCAGAGGAAGCTGGCGGAAAATGGACATCGATGTATTTAACTGCTTAGAAGTTCTGTGCAAGGCAGTATATCACTGCCAGTGCAGTCCCTGCGGAGAGAGCTAATCACCATGTTTTGTTTTGGGCCAACTAGCTTCATAGTCCACAATGAGCACAACACACGTGCCTCGGCCCACATCTGGTAAACTCAGACACCCCGAGTTCCACCGCGTTTTCAGTGACCATTTCGATGCAGTCCCCGTGGTGATTAATACCCCCAATTCGAAAGTCCCAATTTGTTGGGGAATTTCTTTGCTGATTTGCACATGGCTTTGCTTTGACTCTGGCAGCACCTAGCCGGCTCTCGAATAGTTCTTGCCAGTACCTCGGTTCCGGCAATCATTCGGTCCGTCGATAAAGACTCTGCTGCGTCCATCTCGCGTCCGGTGTCATCCTCATCCCGTTGGACAGCTCAGAGCTGGGCGGATGGAACAGCAGGCTGCCAGCACGTGGCAGGTGTGATGGAGATGCCACTACTGCCGCTCGAGTGTCGGTTGTACGGCGTCTCGCTTCTACACGTGGTCCATGTGCTTCATGTGAAAGTTCCCTTCAACCCCAATTCATGCAATACCGGACCCGTTTGTTACAGTTCTATTCCTTGGAGCGACATTGCTCCATCAACAAATTTGCAAATATAGATCGACACCGAAGCGCGAATTATTCGCCCTGCCGCCCTCAATCGTGGTGCCTCTTCTATGTCGCTATTTTCCTCATTTGGCTTGTAAACGTCAGATTGATTTCATAGATTTCATAGAATTAACAGTGCTGATGGAGGCCATAAGGGTCATCGAGTCTCCAGCGGCACTTGGAAAGAGCACCCCACCCAAGCCCACACCTGCACCCTATCCCCGTAACACAGTGACCCCACTAAACCTTTTGCGATACTAAGCACACTTTAGCATGACTAATCAACCTAGCCCTCACATCATGGACTGTTGGAAGAAATGAAATTAAAATGAAAATCGCTTATGTCCACAAGTAGGCTTCAAAAAGTTTACTGTGAAAGCCCCTGGTCGCCACATTCCAGCGCCTATACAAAGAGGATGGTACTGGAACTGAGCCATTCTGCTGAGCTGCCTTGGTCTTCTTTCAAAGCCATCGATTTAGCGCTGTGCTAAACCAGGCCCAGTCTGTGTTCACAAAGGGGACCACACTGGAATGAGAGAAGAACTAGCTAAGGTAGACTGGCAGCAAACACTTTATGGTGAATGAGTTCAGGAACAGTGGGGCACCGTCCAAGCGGTTAATCACAGTGCTCAGCAAAGGTTTATCCCAACAAAAAGGAAGGAGGGTCGAAAGAGGAAACATCGACCGTGGATATCTGAGGAAATAAGGGAGAGTATCAAATTGAAGGGAAACACATACAAATTGGCGAAGATTAGTGGGAGACTAGAGGATTTGGAAATGTTTAGGGGGCAACAGAAAGCTACTAAAAAGCTATAAGGAAGAGTAAAACAGATTATGAGAGTAAACTTGCTCAGAATATAAAAACAGATTGTAAAAGTTTCTAAAAAATACATGAAACAAAAAAGAGTGGCTAAGGTAAATATTTTTCCTTTCGAGGATGAGAAGGGGGTTTTAATAATAGGAGATGAGGAAATGGCTGAGGAACTGAACTGGTCCATTGGGTCGGTCTTCACAGTGGAAGACACATATAACATGCCAGCCACTGATATAAATGAGGCTATGACAGGTGAGGACCTTGAGATGATTGTTATGACTTCGGAGGTAGTGATAGGCAAGATAATGGAGTGAAAGGAAGACAAGTCACCTGGCCATGATGGAATGCATCCCAGAGTGCTAAAAGAGATGGATAGAGAAATTACAAATGTAGTAGTGATAATTTACCAAAATTCACTTGACACTGGGGTGATGCCGGCAGCTTGGAAATTGGCAAAAGTCACACCACTGTTTAAAAAATGAGGTAGGCAGAAAGTGGGAAATTATAGGCCAGTGAGCTTAACTTCGGTAGTCGGGAAGATGCTGGAATCTATCATCAAGGAAGAAATAGCAAGGTACAATAATGGAAATTGTCGCCTGAGACAGACGCAGCACGGGCTCATAAACGGCAGGTCGTGCCTAACTAATTTAGTGGAATTATTTTGAGGACATTACCAGTGTGGAAGATAACGGGAGCCAATGGTTGCCGGATATCTGGATTTCCAGAAAGCCTTTGACAAAGTGCTGCACAAAAGTTTGCTGCATCAGATAAAGATGCATGGCATCAAGGGTAAATTAGTAGCATGGATAGAGGATTGGTTAATTGATAGAAAGCAAAGAGTGGCGATTAATGAGTGTTTCTCTGGTTGGCAATCAGTAGATAGTTGTGTCGCTCAGGGATCAGTATTGGGCCCACAATTATTCACAATTTACATAAACGTTTGGAGTTGTGGACCAAGGACAACGTGTCCAAGTTTACAGACGACACTAAGATGAGTGGTAAAGCAAAAAGTGCAGACACTACTAGAAGTCTGCAGAGGGTTTTGGATAGGTTCGGTAAATGAGCTAGGTTTTTGCAGATGGAATACAATGTTGACAGATATGAGGTTATCCATTTTCGGAAGAATTACAGCAAAATTGATTAATATTTAAATGATAAAATATTAAAACATGCTGCTGTGCAGAGAGATACTGGTGTGCTGCTGTATGAGTCGCAAAAAAATTGGTTTACAGGTGCAACATGTGGTTAAGAAAGCAAATGGAATTTTGCCCTTCATTGCTGGGGGATGGAGGTTAAGACTAGAGAGATTATTCTGCAATTGTATCAGGTGTTAGTGAGACCACACCTGGAGTATTGCGTTCAGTTTTGGTCACCTTACCAGAGGGATGACGTATTGGCGCTGGAGGGTGTGCAGAGGAGATTCACAAGGTTAATCCCAGAGCTGAAGGGGTTGGATTACAGAAGCGGTTGAGGAGCCTGTGACTATACTCGTTGGAATCTAGAATGATGAATGGGGATTTTATAGAAACTGCCAAAATTATGTAGAAAATAGAGAGTACAGATGCGGGCAGGTTGTTTCCACTGGCAGGTGGAAGCAGAACTAGGGTGCATAGCCTCAAAACAAGGAAAAGTAGATTTAGGACAGAGTTAAGAAGGAACTTCTTCATCAAAGGGTTGTGAATATATGGAATTCCTTGCCCAGTGAAGTAGTTGAGGCTCCTTCATTAAATGTTTTTTAGACACAGATCGATCGTTATTTCAAGAATAAAGGGATTAAGGTCTGGTGTTCAGGCCGGAAAGTGGAGCTGAGAGTCGATAAAAGATCAGCCATGATCTCAATGGATGGCAGAGCAGGCTCCAGGAGCCAGATAGCCTACTCCTGCTCCTAGTTCTCAACTGATCACAACGGGGAGCTGCGTGAAAAGTTAGCGCAATCGAGCACTCCATGAGAAGTGACCACAATGGGGCGCTCGATGTGATTTTTTTTACAATGGGGCGCTCCAAGTCATTGTCCCAAGCATGGGCCGGCACTGCGCGGATGCCAGCGGGGAAACATCACAATAAAATATTGGTGGCGTCATCCGGATCACAATGCTTCAAACGTTGCGTGGAGGGCAGACATTTCTCAACAACAACATAAGCTTTTCCTGTGAAGCGTGCCAGAACAATTCCTGCTCCTTCCTTAACAGCACATGTAGCGGAGCTAACAGATTTGCCAGGTTGGCAATGACCGTTCAATGTTCGTTGACCAATCCCAAAAGCGGTTGGAGCTCAGTGCCGTTGTTCTGAGTTGGAGTCCCTTTTCGAACATGAAAATTGTAGATCACAGAGTTCAGACCATCCCTGCGCACCCTATCACCGATATGAATCTCTGATCAAACATGGAATACACACTTCTCCTTATCGAAGACCTAACTGTAAATAAGCATGACTCATCTGCAGCCAATCTGGCATACAGTTCCTCTAACCGCGTTATCCGAGACTGCTTCAGATGCACGAATTCATTTTCACCACAGAGCCGGACGAGTTTTTCGGGCATCATTACTATTACGACTGACACTGCCCATTCTGTAAACTAGACAAGTCGTCTGAAACCCCTGGTGCTACTGACGCCGTTGTTCAGTTAGAGCATGCAGAAACAACGTGTACGGAACAGTTCTTGCCTTGATTTTTCGGAGTTTGGCCCATATTATCCTGCCCAGACCTCCACATATTTACCGAACATATCATATAAATCGCCGGTCTGCATTCATAACACGTGTTGTCAGTCAAAAGGGAAGATTTTTAATCAATCGGTCCCCAAACAATTATGTCCCAGTCGCTGCACCACGGAATAAAATGCATCCATAAGTTACTGGAATCATGGTACTTTCGATGATCATCAATTTTTCCCCGTTGTTCGTCAGTGTTCGTCAGACACATTACAACGAATTCGCCAGAATACAGAGAACAACGAAGATGGCAGCAACAGTGTTCATTTCAATATTCACTGGATGACTATATAACGTGACCCATATCGGTGCAGGATTCGAATCTGTGACACAACATTCAACAGCCCTCCTCCTCTGAGGCTTCCAAGTGCAACGTCATGGTTTACAGCGATCTTGGTTTCTCGCGCGGGTGGCGTTATCTGTGCCGATATTGGTTCAATTAGCAACAACAAAACTAAAATATGGCACGAAGATCGTTTAGAAACTACTCATGCCCTTTAATCTCAGAACGTCTCTTCTCGCTGACGGTTTTGGGAGCTGTCCAATTGCTTTAGTTTTCACATTCTATCCGGCCCTGACGATGCCCAACTGTCTGTCCTAAGAATGACACTTGTGCTTTCGGAAATGCAGTTCTCTCCAAATCAGAATCCTGCAGTCGATTGAACAATTCCGTTAAATGTTCCAAATGCTCCTTCCACATATCAGCGGGCAGCACCAGAACGTCTGTATATATGGAGCAGTTACTTAGTCCGGAAATGAACGTGTTGGTTAATCTTTAGAATGTTGCACGCGCAGTCTTCATGGAAAATGGCATACCTTTCAACTCATACAGACGAACTCGTATTTCGAAGTCCGAAACTTCATTCTCCCTGTCTGATAAAGATAATTGACAGCATCTTTCCTTTACGTAGGTCAAATTTGAGAATAACATTCACTTGTGTCACTTTTTTTCACAGTCTTTGAAATCAGGGCTACGTAACAAATATGACTTTCCGAGTGCACATATAATCACGGTATTGCATCCTGTTTTGTTACCATCGTAATAGGTGAGTTCAAATTGATGCAACTAAAATTCATTTTCATGGATCCTCGAACGCTTTCAAACCCATATTGAACTTTTCCCGACTTTATTGCATTGAGGGAAATGTATGTCGCTTAATTTGAATATAAATCCCTATCATCTGCATCAGAATAATTAATTTTCAGCTTCCTAATTAGTTCCCAAATGTAGCCCATGTGACTGCACCTTCCCTCTGTAAAGTAACTCAGTAGTTTATCTCAATTTCTGATCACAATCTCATTGTCTACTCTAGTTTGAGGATTGTTAAATTAACGATCATCTGGAGTTATCTCTTCTCTCTGAGTCACATCGACTAACACCTCTTCCTACTGCTTTCCTTCCACACCAAAATTAGATTTGAGCATATTAGAATCACACACCCTGGTCGATTACCTGCTCTCTGGCGTACTTATCAAATAATTCAACTTCCTTTCAATTTGTGAAGGCTAACTAAATCTTGTTTCTCGTGGTTCACCGATCACTTCTAAAAATTTTAATACATTCATCCCAATATCAATACTCTGAAGTTTGACTTATTGTTTGCTTCCTTTTGCATCACATCTGGTGTAATTTTAAAATGATTTCTGGCCAAATTACTGCATCCCAATTTTCTGGATAATCATGAATGTAGGCCCTCAATATAGTCATTGGAGTTTACTGCAGCTGTTCGAACACTCTTTATTCGTAAACTATCCATAACTGCCAGGAATAACGTCGACATAACCTGGTTCCCTGATCTGAATTTAAATAATTTGGTCGTCCGCATCTGATTATAAGTCAGTAACTCCTCTACAACCCTCTTAGCTGTAATATGCCTCACTGGAATGGCCACCAGAAACCTAGTGCCCACATCGATGTGTCATCAAGTACTTATCCACTCTTTACATTTCAGACAGGGGTCCCACTCAATCAGGTTTATTACTTTTGTTCATTTTGAAGGAATCTGGGCTTCGCTGGCTGGGCCAGCATTTATTGAATATCCCTCCTTGCGACTGATAAGGTTGTGGTGAGCAGTCGTCTTGAACCGCTGCAGTCCATGTAGGTACACCGAATGTGCTAATGGTGACGAAGTATCAGGATGTTCCCCAGCGACAGTAAAGGAACGGCGATATTTTTCCAAGTCAGGCTGGTGAGTGGCTTCGAGGGGAACGTCCACGTGGTAATGTTGCCATGGATTTGCTTCGCTTTGTCCTGGATTGCGGAGGTCGTGGGACAATTGTCGATGTGCCATTTGGTATTCAGGGTGCTGGATTGATTGCCAATTGATTTGTTTTTCCTGTTGTCTGAAATATGTGAAATGTACAACATTCAAATACATCCTCTTGGTGTCCAGACCAATGGAAATGCTTTTGTAGTTCAGCTCGACCTTTTTATTTTACAGCTAAATGATCATCTGCTGGAACCACATACATAGATACATAGAACGTACAGTGCAGACGGAGGCCATTTGGCCCATCGAGCCTGAACCGACCCGCTTAAGCCCTCACTTCCACCCGATCCCCGTAACCGAATAACCCCTCCTAACCCTTTGGTCACTAAGGGGAATTTATTATGGCCAGTCCACATAATCTGCACGTATTTGGACTGTGGGAGGAAACCGGAGCACCCGGAAGAAATCCACGCAGAAACGGGGAGAACGTGCAGATTCCACACAGACTGTGACCCAGCGGGGAATTGAACCTGGGACCCTGGCCCTGTGAAGCCACAGTGCTATCCATTCGTGCTACCGTGCTACGCTCCCCACAAAATTCCCTTCCCATAAGCACTTGGTTAATTTCTGCCCACTTTTTAACTGTTTTTATATGTGATGGTCTCTTTCGCCTCATCAATTTAATATCTATAACGGAACAACACTCCAATATATTTTTTTTCATAGAATTTACAGTGCAGAAGGAGGCCATTCGGCCCATCGAGTCTGCACCAGCTCTTGGAAAGAGCCCCCTACCCAAGGTCAACACCTCCACCCTACCCCCATAACCCAGATATACTTAGAGACTATTAAAAAACATTTCCGAGTGTCCATTTCTTTTAAATTAAAGACGAATTTAGCTTGGCCCATCTACCTACACTGCGCATCTTTGAATTGTGCGGGTCAAACAGAGGCAGACACGGGGAGAATGTACAACTCAAAATGGGCATATCCCATGACCGGGATTTAACATTGGCCTGTCTCGCCCTCCATTTCTATTTCTGCTACTTCATACACCTGAATTTTCCCTGAATCATTGATTGAAATATGCAATGAATGGTCACCATGATCCCATTCAGCTGATCCGTCACAGTTAATGAGGCAGCTGCATCTCAGAGTTCAATAAGATCACCCAGAGAAACACACAAACAACTCGAACAAAATCACTGAATCGTCATAGTTAAAGAGGCAGCTACAGACGACAGTGCAGTAGAAAAGCCAAGGGAAAGGCTCCAACAATTGGAACTGAATCACTGCATGATCACCGTCAAGGGACAGCTATTGCTGAAGCAATCTGAGAACGAGAGATTGGACTGATGATAATTAAGCTGAGAAAATATTCTATCCAGTCTCGCTGAGGTTGGTGTTCCTGGTAAGTGACTATCAACATTTAAAAAAAAAAATTAAAATAAATTTAGAATATCCAAATATTTTTTTCCAATTAAGGGGTAATTTAACGTGGGCAATCCACCTAACCTGCACATCTTTGGGGTTTGGGGTGAAACTCACGCAGACACGGAGAGAATGTGCAAACTCCTCACAGACAGTGACCCAGGACCGGGATTCCAACCCGGGTCCTCAGCGCCGCAGGCAGCAATGCTAACCACTGTGCCACCGTGCTGCCCAACTTATCACCATTTAAATAATTATGTGTGTGAGCAGCTCTCTGATTTTAAACTGTGACTGAACATGTTTAATGCTGATCTCGTGATCACTGTTATACAGACGCCTGATCAACGATAATAGACCTAAGGCAAAATGCATTTAACATGACTATGGATCGGATCCCTCATACCAACTGACCATGACCGCTGTCTGTTCCTGACGGGATTGTTTTCACCATTTAAATATCTTCGGGAGTACAGATCAGAGGGGTGTTAGCTCGGGAAGTTGCATACTCTTCCAGTAGGATATGGATGTTAAGGGACCCCTCTCGAGTCCCCGCTGACTATATTTGCGGGAATTTATGGATCCTTTCGGAAGGAGCGATCACAATATAGTGGAATTTAAAATACAGATGGAGGGTGAGAAGTTAAAATCAAACGCGAGAGTTTTGTGCGTAAACAAAGGAGATAACAATTGAATGAGAGAAGAGTGAGCAAAGGTAGACTGGGAGCAAATACTTTGAGGTGAAATAGTTGAGGAAAAGTGGATAACCTTCAAAGCGAGTTTTCACTGTGCTCAGCAAAGGTTTATACCAACAACAAGGACGGTAGAAAGAGGGAAAATCGACCGTGGCTATCTAAGGAAATAACAGAGAGTATCAAATTGAAGGAAAAAGCATATAAAGTGGCAATGATTAGTGGGAGACGAGCGAACTGGGAAATGTTTAGGGGGAAATAAAAAATCTTGTAAAACGCGATATGAAAAGTAAGATATTCTGTAAGAGTAAATGTACACAGAATTAAAAAAAGAGATAGTAAAAGTTACTGCAAATAAATAAAACGAAAAAGAGTGGTTGAGGTAAATTTTGTTGCTTCAGAGTATAATAAGGGGGATATAATAATAGGAGATTACGAAATGGCTGAGGAACTGCACAGCTTTTTTGGGTCGGTCTACACAGTGGAAGACACGAATACCATCATTGATTGATGTAAATGAGGCTATGACAGGTGAGGACCTTGAGATGCGGTGGAGGAGGTAGTGATGGGCAAGCTAATGGGGATAAAGGTAACAAGTCTCCTGGCCCTGATTGAATGTATCACAGAGTACTAATAGAGATGGCTAGGGAAATGGGAAATCCAATAATTTTAATTTACCGAAATTCAGAGGACTCTGGTGTGGTCACGGCAGATTGGAAATTTGCAAACGTGACACCGCTGATTTAAAAAGGAGGTAGGCAGAAAGCGTGCAATTATACGTCAGTTAGCTTGACTTCGTTGGCAGGGAATATGCTGGAATCTATCGTCAAGAAAGAAATAGTGAGGCATTTGGATGGAAGTTGGCCCATTGGGCAGACGCAGCATGGATTCATAAAGAGCACGTTGTACGTAACTAATTCAGAGCAATTTGCTGAGGACATTACCAGTGCGGTAGACGACGGGGAGGCAATGGGTGTGGTATATCGGGATTTCCAGAAAGCTTTTGACAAGGTGCCACACAAAAGGTTGTTGCATTAGATAAAGATGCATGGCATTAAGGGTAACGTACGAACATGGATAGAGGATAGGTTAATAAACAGAAAGCAAAGAGAGGGGATTAATGAGTGTTTCCCTGGTTGGCAATCAGTGGCTAGTGATGACCGTCAGGGATCAATGTTGCGCCCACAATTGCTCACATTTGGCATGGATGATTTGAAGTTGGGGACGAAGTGCAATTTGCCCACGTTTGCTGGCGACACTAAAATGAGTAGTAAAGAAAAGTGCAGTGGATCCCGGAAGTCTACAGTGGCATTTGGATACGTTAAGTGAATGGGCTGCGGTCTGGCACATGGAATACATTGTTGAAAAATGTGTGTTTATCCATTTTGGTCGGAATAACAGCAAAATAAATTATTATTTAAATGATAAAATATTAAAGCATGCTGCTGTGCAGAGAGACCGGGTGTGCTAGTGCATGAGCCGCAGAAAGTTGGTTTCCAGGTGCAACAGGTGATTAAGAAGGCAAGTGTAATTTTGTCATTCATTGCTAGAGGGATCGAGTTTAAGACTAGGGAGGTTATGCTGCAATTGTATAAGGTGTTAGTGAGACCACACCTGCAGTTTTGGTCTCCTTACCTGAGAAAGGACGTACCGGTGCTGGAGCATGTGAAGAGAAGATGCACGAGGTTAATCCCGGAGTTGAAGTGGTTGGATTACGAGGGGAGGTTGAGTAGACTAAAACAGTACTCGTTGAAATTGATAAGGATGCGAGGGGATAATATAGAAATATATTAAATTATGAACGGAAGAGAGGATAGATGTCGGCAGGTTATTTCCACATGCGGGCGAAAGTAAAACTAGGGGGCATAGCCACAAAATAAGAGAAAGTAGATTTAGGATGGACCTTATGAGGAACTTCTTCACCGAAACGGTTGTCAATCTATGGAATTCCTTGCCCAGTAAAGCAGTTGAGGCTCCTTTATTAAATTATTTTAAGATGACGATAGATAGTTTGTTTGAAGAAAAAAGGGATTAAGGGTTATCGAGTTCCGGCAGGAGAGTGGAGCTGAGTCCAAAAAAGATAAGCCATGATCTTATTGGATGGCGGAGCAGAGTCGAGGGGGCAGGTGGCCTACCCCTGCTCCTAGTTCTTATGTTCTTAGCATAGTGCACCCAACTCCAGATCATGGGACACCACATTAGGGAACTGCAGGTTGAGCTGGATGAACTTCGGTTCACCCGGGAGGCAGAGGTTCTAATAGAGGAGTTACAGAGTGGTTGCTACAGTAAAGTTCAGATCTAGAATAGCTGCGTTACAGTCAGCGGCAGGGATGGAAACGGTCAGACATAAGAGGACCAGAGTTACCCAAAAGAGATGTGGCAGCTGTTGAAGGGGCGGAAATAGTAAATCTGTGAGGAAGGGTAGACAGTTGATTGGGCAAAACTCCATTCAGTGGGATAGGTTAAAGTGTGTCTGTTTCAATGCAAGACGTGTCAGGAATAAGGGAGATGAACTTACAGCAGGTATCATTACTCTGAACTACGATGCTGTGGCCATTACGGTGACATGGACTTCACAGGAGCAAGAGTGGTTGTTCGAATTACCGGGGTTTAGATGTTTGAAGAAGAACAGGGAAGAAAGTAAAAGAGGATGAGGAGTGGCATTGTTACTTAAGGAGTGCGTTACAGCTGCAGAAAATGAGGTAGTCGAGGAGGGTTTGTCGAATAAGTCAGTATGGTTGCAAGTCAGAAACAAGAAAGGAGGAGTCACTTGATTGGGAGTTTTCCATAGATGCACCCAATAGCAGCAGATAGATGGAGGAACGGAGTGGGCTGCAGATCCTGGAAAGGAGCAGATGTAACCGAGTTGTTGTCATGGGTGACTTCAACTTCCTTAATTATGACAGGAACCTCCTTAGTTCAAATGGTTAGGATGGACCAGATTTTGTCAGGTGTGTCCAGGCTTGATTTCGGAGACAATATGTGAATAAGCAGACTCGGGGGAAGGCCACAAAGGATTTGGTACTTGACAACGAACCAGGCCAGGTATGCGATGTCATGCTGGGGGAACATTTCGGTGACCATAACCACAACTCGTTGACCTTTACCATTGTCATGTAGAAAGTTGGAAGCAGATAGTATGCGAATGTAGTTACTGGGCCGGGAGGGGTGGGGATGAGGGTCGTGGGAAGGAATTATACTGCTATCAGACGGGACCTGAGGAGAATAATTGGGAACAAGTGTTCTTCGGGAAATGCACAACA
This sequence comes from Scyliorhinus canicula, assembly GCF_902713615.1. Classification (NCBI taxonomy): domain Eukaryota; kingdom Metazoa; phylum Chordata; class Chondrichthyes; order Carcharhiniformes; family Scyliorhinidae; genus Scyliorhinus; species Scyliorhinus canicula. Next base: position 2,216,639 of record NC_052175.1, read on the forward strand.
GTAATGTGGAGATTCTTTAAGTAGCACATGCTGCTATTGCTGGAAAGTTTTGTCCCACTGAGCCGAGGAAGGAATGGTAATGTGAAGGAGCCTTGGATGACAAGAAAGTCAAGACGAACAAGGAAGATTACGTAAGGTTTAGCAGAGATCTGGCACGTCTCTAGAGGGTTACAAGGTAGCCAGAAGGAAACTCAAAATGGACTTTGGAGACCGACAAGGGGACATAAAAAAGTCCTTCCGAGAAGCGTTAGGGAAAACCCCAAGGCGTTCTACATTTATGGCAGAAATAAGAGGATGATCAGTGTGAGATTAGGGCGGATCATGACTAATGGAGAGAACTTGTGCTTCGGTTTGAGGACGTACGGCAGGACCTAAATGAATATTTTGCTTCAGGAAAAGGAGCTTGTTGCTCCTGATAATAGCGTGAGCCAGGTTAATGGGCGTGAACAGTTTGATATTAAGAAGGAAGATGTGCTAGAACTTTTGAAAAACATCAGGATAGACCAGTACACATGGTCCTTTTCGTCCCTCAGGGAATAGTGTAGCTGGGCTTTAGAGGCATTTCACAGCTCGGCACAACATCGAGGGCCGAAGGGCATGTACTGCGCTGTAATGTTCTATGTTCCTTTCGCAGAGAGTGGTGGGTGCGTGGAATGCACTGCAAGCGGAGATGATGGAGTCAGAGTCATTCGGGACATTTAAGCGACTCTTTGACAAGCATATGAAGAACAGTAAATTGAAGTGCATTAGATTTGGTTGATCGCAGATTCGGATACGTGGTCGGCACAATATCGTGGGCCGAAGGGCCTGTACTGTTCTGTACTGTTCTAAAGTCTATGGAATTGAATCTTGCATAACGTTAGATTGGATACCAGTGAAGGCAGTCTCTTTGAAGTCAGGTTTATTGTGAGTAATCATGGAACTAGAGTGTGAATCACTAATCAGAGTGGATCATCTGACAACAGCGAACAAGGATGACTGGATGTATCTGTCAGCCTAGACTTAATGTGTGTCCCTCACAAGAGAGGAAAATCTGATTTAGTTATCCATCTATTACTGGGAATATCTGTCGATTTACGTTTCTGTTGTGTATGGGTCAGAGGCTCGATAGAAAGAAGTTGGTTCTGATCTGGAATAGTGTATTTGTTTGGATGGATGTTCTCTGAAAACGCTCTCTTTCTCTCTCTCTCTCTCTCATTATCTCTCTCTCCCTCTCTCCCTCTTTCTTTCAGTTTTAACTTTGGAAAAATTCAAAACAGGAAGAGGTCGGCTGTGTTTTGAAGATGTTTGACATTTATTGCAGCAAGTGGAATTTTTCGATATCTCTATTTTGTATTGAATTCCTCAAATCAGAACAAGATATCTTCTGCAGCCCGGCATTTAAAAAACCTCACGAGTAAAGTATTCCTAATGATATTGTCATATTTTATCATTTCTATTAATTAAGAAATGAAATCTAATGATCGTAATTCTTTTGTGTATTTTTTTAAAACAGTGTTGCTGCTTCAAACGATTTGTAAATATGTTGAACTGAACACACGAACCACGCCAGTCCATTCAGTCACTTGTTTTCCACGGAGTTATTGGGAGACTTATTTTTCTGATCAAAATGCAGCAGCGGAAAGTGAGCTTTCGAGAATCGAATTTTCCGTTGAAATAACTACTCTCTCTGTTTGCTATTTGTGTCTTCAGCGTGTTGTCCATTCTGTTGCTGTGTTCACTAAATCCACGATCACACATTACTCATAAGTCTCTCTTATGTCGGATTCTCTTGTTATTAAATGCTGCGGCCATGGGAAAAATTTTGGGCCCAGCTCTGTCTGTCTTTTTTTGACAATATTGAAAAATCCGTATTCCAGTTCAACTGCGATCCCCTCCCGCAACACAATTTCTGAAATAACGATGACTGTATTGGTGACACTGCAGTATTTTGTCTGGAACTGGACACATTCATCGCTTTTGCTTCCATTGTCCCCCCTCTCTCATAATTACAGTTCCCATTTCCGGCACTTCCTTTCACTTCACTTCCTTGAGTTGTCTGTCTCCATCTTCAGACACAGACGGGGACATGAAAAAGCCCTGGCGGAAAGGGTTTGGGAAAACTCCGAGGCGTTCTCGATTTATGTTAGAAATAAGAGTATGATCAGTGTGAGAGCAGGGTCCATCAGGGACAATGGCGAGAATCTGTGCTTAGAGTCTGAGCGGACAGGGAAGGCCCGAAATTAATATTTTGTTTCAGGAAGAGGGATCTTGTTGCTCTTGAGAACAGCGTGAACCAGTTAATAGGCTCGAACAGGTTGATATTCAGAAGGAGGACGTGCTGCACATTTTGAAAAGCATCAGAAAAGATAAGTTCCCGAGGTCAGACGGGATATACCCAAGGTTGATATGGGAAGCGAGGGAGGAGATTGCTGCGCCGCTGGCGATGATCTTTGCGTCCTCACTCTCCACTGGAGTAATACCGGATGATTGGACGGAGGCGAATGTTGTTCCCTTGTTCAAGAAATGGGAATCGGGAACTGCCCGGGATTTACAAGCCAGTACGTCTTCCGTCTGTGGTGAGAAAGATATTGGAAAGGATTCTGAGAGATAGGATTTATGATTACTTGGAAAAACATAGTTTGAGTAAAGATAGTCAGCGCGGCTTTGTGAGGGGAAAGTCATGCTGCACAAGCCTCATTTAATTCTTTGAGGATGTGACGAGACACATTGACGAATGTCGGGCAGTGGACGTGGTGTATATGGATTTCAGTAAGGCATTTGATAAGGTTCCACGTGTTAGGCTCATTCAGAAAGTTAAGGGGCATGAGGTATGGGCAAACTTTGCTGTCTGGATAAAGAAGTACTTGGCCGAAACAAGACAGCGAGTGGTAGTGGATGCAAAGTATTCCGCGTGGAGTTCGGTGACCAGTGGTGTCCGGCAGGGATCTGTTCTGGGATCTCTGCTATTTGTGTTGTTTTTATTCATGACTTGAACGAGGAAGTGGGAATTTGGGTGAATACGTTAGTCGATGGCACGAAGATTGGTGGAGATGGAACTAGTGTTGAGGTTTGTTGCAGTTTACAACAGGACATTGATAGGAGGCAGAGTTGGGCTGAGAAGTGGCAGATGGAGTTTAACCTAGATAAATGTGAAGTCATTAATTTTGGAAGTTCGAAATTGAATGCTGAACAAAGGGTTAAAGGCAGAATTGTTGGACGTGTGGGGGAACAGAGGGATATTGGGGTCCACATACATAGATCCCTCAGAAATATCACCCAGGGCAGCACGGTGGCACAGTGGTTAGCATTGCTGCCTACGGTGCTGAGGACCTCGGTTCGAATCCCGGCCCTAGGATACTGTCCGTGCGGAGTTCGCACATTTTCGCCGTGTCTGCGTGGGTTGCACCCCCACAATCCAAAGATGTGAAGGATAGGTAAATTGCCCATTCTAAATTTCCCCTTAATTGGAAAAAAATGTTGGGTACTCTAAATTTATATTGAAAAAAAAGAAAAAGAAAAGAATTTCCACCCAGGTTGATTGGGTTTTTAAGGAGGCATATGTTGTTTTGGCTTTCGTTAACATGAGGATTCAATTTAAGAGCAGCGATATTTTTCTGCAGCTTTATCAAACCCTGGTTCGAACAAACTTGGAGCATTTAGTCCAGTTCTGTTCGCCTCATTATCGGGAGGATGTGGACGCTTTGGAGAGTGTGCAGAGGAGATTTACCAGGATGCTGTCTCTACTGAAGAGCATGTCTTGTAAAGAACGTATGAGGGAGCTATGCTGTTTCTCACTGGAGTGAAGAAGGCGGAGTGGCGACATGATAGAGGTGCACAAGGAGATGAGAGGCATGGATGGAATAGATAGCCAGAGTTTTTACTGCATGACAGAAATGGCGATGGTGAGGTGTCATAATTTTAATGTTACAGGAGGAAGCTGCGTGGAGATGTCAGATGCAGGTTCTTTACACAAAGAGTGGTGGGTTCTTGGAATGCACTCCCAGCAGAGATGATGGAGTCAGAGTCATTATGGACAATTAAGCGACTCTTTGAGAAACATATGAAGAGCAGTAAATTGAAATGCAGTAGATTAGGTTGATCGTAGATTCGGATACGCGGTCGGCACAATATCGTGGGCCGAATGGCCTGTACTGTGCTGTACGGTTCATAGTTCTGTGTAAATAAATCTGGTATGACGTTAGATTGGATACCACTGAAGCAATCTCTCTGAAGTCAGGTTTAGTGTGTGTAAGAATGGAATCAGAGGGTGAATCACTCACCGGAGTGACAAGACCGAACAAGTATCACTGGTTGTATGTGTCAGCCTAGAATTAGACTGAATGTTCGTCTCTCACAAAAGTGGGAAATCTGATTTAGTTATCCATCTATTACCGGGACTATCTGTCCGTGTACATTTGTGTGGGTCAGGGGCTGTACAAAAATAGGTTGTTTCTCTTTTGGAATAATGTATTTTATTGGTTCGATGGTTCCTGAAAACTATCACTCTCCCCATCTATCTGTTTCTCCACCCGTTTCTCTCTCTCCCTCCCACCCTCTCTTTCTGTTGTAACTTAGGAAAACATGAAAACAGCAAGAGAGGCTGTGTTTTGAACATGTTTGATATTTATTGCAGCAAATGCAATTACTCGATATCTCAGTTTTATATTGAACTGCTCCAATCAGAACCAGATATCTCCTGCAACACGGAATTTGAAAAAAAAACACACACGACTAAAGTATTCCAATTGATATTGTGATATTTTCTAATTTCTATTAATTTAGAAATTCGATCCAATGTTTGTTATTTTTTTGGTATTTCTTTTTAAACAGTGTTGCTGCTTCGACCGATTTGTGAATCTGTTGAACTGAACCCAGAAACACATCCAGTCCATTCAGACACTTTTTTCCACTGAGTTATTGGGAGCCTTATTTTTCTGATCAAAATGCAGCAGCGGAAAGTGAGCTGTCGAGAATCTAATTTCCGATGAAATAACTACTCTCTCTGTTTGCTGTTTGTGCCTTCGGCTTGTTGACCATTCTGCTGCTGTTACCACTAACTCCACTATCTGACATTATTCAGAAGTCTTATGTCGGATCCTCGTTATCAAATGCTGCGTCCATGGGCACAATTTTGGGCCCAGCTATGTCTGTTTTTTTTGGGGAAATTTTGAACATTCCAGTTCTGCTCCGGTCCCATCCCGCAACTTAATGTCTGCAACAACAATGACTGGATCGGTAACACTGCAGTATTTTGTCTGGAACTGGAAACATTGATCGCTTTTGCTTCAAGTGTTCAACCCTCTCTCATCATTACAGAACCCATCTCAGGCACTTGCTTTCACTTCCCTTCCTTGACCAGTCTGTCTCCACCTCCAACGATAGACGGAACATTTATATTTATTGCCAGTGCACCAAATCCACAGCGATCTCGTGTACCGATCCTCAGACCCTGTTTCCTGTGTGGACTGAATATCAATCTCCCCGTTTCTCCACCTCCGTCGCCTTTGTTCTGCTGATGCCATCATTGAAAATGGCCCTTCTGGCATGTCCGCATTTTCGTTAACGAGGGTTGAGCCCAATACCTTTCTATGTTTGACAGGGCTCTCAACCGTGTTCAACAAATTTCTCGCATTACTGCCCACCCTCTTCCTCACACAACACCCCGGAAACTTTTAAAACATAAATTTAGAGAACGCAATTATCCTTTTCCAGTTAAGGGCAATTTAGCGTGGGTATTCTACCTACCTAGCTTTGAGTTTTGTGGGTGAAACCAACGCAGATACGGTAAGAATGTTCTAACTCCACACGGACAGTAGCACAAGGCCGGGATTCGAACCCAGATCTTCAGTACTGCAGGCAGCAATGCTGACCACTGTATCACGTGGCGTGCTATGCCGACACATGATAGTGTCTCCCTATTATCATTTCCACACCACCCAGCCTCCGCATTCAAGGGGCTGGTTTAGCTCACTCGGCTAAATCGCTGGCTTTTAAAGCAGACCATGCCGGCTTCGTTGAAGCCTACTCTTGACAATAAGTGATTTTCATTTCATTTCATCCTCCATTATTTCTGCCAACCCAGCGTGAACTCACCACGAAACACATCTTCACCTCTCTCCAACCACCTCCCACAGGTTTCGCATTCCCCAGGTACTACAGACCCCTTGAAATCCGTCTTCACACTTCCATAACATTCAATACAACTGACCCTTCCCACAACATCTTCCCTTACAATCGCAGACTGTGTCAAAAGTACTGCCCCATTATCTCTTTCCATCTCAAAATTGTCGGTAACAATCTCTCCTTTCTGGTGAAACATCTTTTCACTGGCACTTCCTTCAATTTTCCCAACTTTATTCGTTGCTCTCAATGCAGCCTCCTCTACATTGGGGAGAGTAAACGCAGACTTGGTGATGACTTTGCAGGCAAAGAATTGGGACGTGGAAAACAATGTGGAAAATAATGAGCTTATGCTCTTTGAGAAAAGAAATGAAGGCATAGACTATTTTCTAAAATGGAAGATGCTTAGGAAGTCAGCAGCACAGAGAAATTTGGTAGTTCTTGTTCGCGATTCTCTTAATTTCACGTACAGGTTCAGTCGGCAGTTAGAAAGGCAATGCAATGTTAGCATTCATTTCGAGAGGGCTGGAATACAAGACCAGATATGTACTTCCAAAACTATATAAGGCTCTGGTCAGACCCCGTTTTATGTACTGAGCAGTTTTGGTGTCCGTATCTAAGGAAGGATGTGCTGGCCCCGGAAAGGTTCCAGAGAAGGTTAGTAAGAATGATCCCTGGAATAAAGAGCCTGTCATATGATGAACGGTTGAGGACTCTGTCTGTACTCGTTGCAGTTTAGAAGGATGAGGGGGAGATCATATTGAAACATACAGGATACTGCGAGACCTGGATACAGTGGACGTGGAGAGGGTGTGTCCACTTCCAGTAAAAACTTGAACCACAGGAACCATCTCAGACTAAATGTACTGTACTTCAAAACAGAGATGAGGAGGGATTACGCCAGCCAGAGGGTGGTGAATCTGTGGAACTCTTTGCTGCAGAAGGCAATGGAGGCCAAATTACTGCGTCTTTCAGATAGAGATAGATAGGTTCTTGATTAATAAGGGGTTATAGGGGGAAGGCAGGATAAGGGTGATGAGAAAAATATCAGCCATGATAGAATGGCAGAGCAACCTCGATGGGCCAGTGGCTTAATTCTGCTCCTATGTGTTATGGAGTTATGGTCAAACACTTTCAACCAGCACTTACGACGTCCTGTTGTGGGCCATTTGAACTCAGCACCTTGCTCGCATAGCCACATATCTGCTGTTTGGATCCACTGACGCCTATTGCCAGCTGGACGAGCAACATCTCGTCTTCAAATTCAGCACGTTGTAGCCCTTAGGACTTAATATTAAAAATCAACAACTATAGACTGGGCACTCCATCAACCATCTGAACGCCCTTGTACACGAATTAGCGGGATGGATTACCTGTTGGCGGGATCCTCCATTTCACCGGCTGCGCACTGACGCTCGCGGATTCCCCAACGGCGATGGGGTGACCATAACGGGAAACCCCATTGGCTGTCTGCCCGTTCGGAGAATCCCGTTACAGTTTGGGTCACGTCGCACCAGAAAACCGGTTCGCAGGGATGAAAAATTGTGGAATCCAACCCGATCATTTTAATCGAATGCAATGGGATTGAATCTGCAAAGAGTATTTTCGTTTCAGTTGAACACTGGGGGATGTCCAAGGCAGAATAAAAAAAATATTACGAGAATAGCTTGTCACAGATCATAAAATTTACAGAGTAGAAGGAGGCCATTCGGCCCATCGAGTCTGCACCGGCTCTTGGAAAGAGCCCCCTACCCAAGTTCCACACCTCCACCCTATCCCCATAACCCAGTAACCCCACCCAACAATAAGAGCAATTTTGGTCACTAAGGGCAATTTACCATGGCCAATCCACCTAACCTGAACATCTTTGGACTGTGGGAGGAAATCGGAGCACCCGGAGGAAACCCACGCACACACGGGGAGGATATGCAGATTCCGCACAGACATTGACCCAAGCCGGAATCGAACCGAGGACCCTGGAGTTTTGAAGCCATTGTGCTATCCACAATGCTACCGTGCTGCCCCCACAATGCTTCCGTGCTGCCCCCACAATGCTATCGTGCTGCCCCACAATGCTACCGTGCTGCCCCCACAATGCTACCGTGCTGCCCCCACAATACTACCGTGCTGCCCCACAATGCTGACGTGCTGCCCCCACAATGCTACCGTGCTGCCCCACAATGCTACCGTGCTGCCCCCACAATGCTACCGTGCTGCCCCCACAATGCTGCCATGCTGCCCCCACAATGCTACCGTGCTGCCCCCACAATGCTATCGTGCTGCCCCACAATGCTACCGTGCTGCCCCACAATGCTACCGTGCTGCCCCCACAATGCTACCGTGCTGCCCCCACAATGCTACCGTGCTGCCCCCACAATGCTACCGTGCTGTCCCCACAATGCTACCGTGCTGCCCCCACAATGCTACCGTGCTGCTCCACAATGCTACCGTGCTGCCCCCACAATGCTACCGTGCTGCCCCACAATGCTACCGTGCTGCCCCCACAATGCTACCGTGCTGCCCCACAATGCTACCGTGCTGCCCCCACAATGCTACCGTGCTGCCCCCACAATGCTACCGTGCTGCCCCCACAATGCTACCGTGCTGCCCCCACAATGCTACCGTGCTGCCCTACAATGCTACCGTGCTGCCCCCACAATGCTACCGTGCTGCCCCCACAATACTACCGTGCTGCTCCACAATGCTACCGTGCTGCCCCCACAATGCTACCGTGCTGCTCCACAATGCTACAGTGCTGCCCCACAATGCTACCGTGCTGCCCCCACAATGCTACCGTGCTGCTCCACAATGCTACCGTGCTGCCCCACAATGCTACCGTGCTGCTCCACAATGCTACCGTGCAGCCCCCACAATGCTACCGTGCTGCCCCACAATGCCTCCGTTCTGCCCCCACAATGCTACCGTGCTGCCCCCACAATGCTACCGTGCTGCTCCACAATGCTACCGTGATGCCCCCACAATGCTGCCGTGCTGCTCCACAATGCTACCGTGATGCCCCCACCATGCCTCCGTGCTGCCCCCACAATGCTACCGTGCTGCTCCACAATGCCACCGTGCTGCTCCACAATGCTACCATGCTGCCCCACAATGCTACCGTACTGTCAGGAGTTGTTTGCAAAACCAGAGTGGATGTGTTCCTGCGAATAGTGTGATCTGGGGATGTTCGGAACTCGATGACAGAGTATTGCTGGGAGAGGGTGACTTAGAATTACTGACCCTGGATATGGTTCGCCCTCTGAACGTTCTGGAGACTAAACTACCTCTGTATGTCCAAAGATTCTGAAACTGAGAGGTCCGGCGTTTGTTTAATTATTTCCGTTGTTCAGGGTGGATTCAAAAATCAATGGCGATGTGCAACTCCATCAGTAATTCAGTCCAGTGAACGGTCTCTTCAGGGGTGTGATCCAATCATTGCTGGTGACGAGAGATCACAATGTCTGTTATGTGACTTTCCGATTTAGGAAATCAGGCCGTGCTGAGTTATTCCTGCAATTCAGACTAAATGAGAAATGTAACCTTTCACAAAGGAATGTGAATTTTGAACATTTTTCTGCCAGTGCCATCAAACTGACAGGGCTGCAATTCATACTGCCCCTCCACTCTCTTAAACAATTAAGTTACATTGGCTACTTAACTGTGTGAAATTCTAATTTCTGTACAATTCCTTTCCAGCGCTCCCGCCAACCCAGTGCCCGTTTTATTGATGCTTCAGTCTTTCCCCGGTTCAAACACGGAGGATGTTTAATCAGTACCTTCCAGGATCATCTCCCTTCTCTGTCTGAAAGTTAATTTACCGGGAATTGGAATTCTGTGTCGGGTCAAGTGTGGCCTGTGTACCTGCACCACTCGCGATCTATGATTAAAATCATACTGACCGTGATTAATGATTATTATTTCCCCTGCAATTTCTTGCCTCTCACCGCTGTGTATTGTGTGAAACATGTCCTGATGTATGCAGACATAGACTATACTGTCGTTTCACACTCATATTCCCATCTGATCAATGTACTGACAGTCAGAGAGCTCTCGGTGTCCATGGTCCACAGGTCACTGAAAGGGGAAAAACAGGTCGAAACGGTAGTCAAGGAGGCATACGGCATAATTTCCTTCATTGGCCGGGCATTGAGAAGAAAAAGTGGTCTTTCATGTTGCAGCTGTATAGAATCGTATTTAGGCCACACCTGGAGTGAGTTACCATATAAATAAATGTATGCAACAATTGTAATCCCGCAATTTATATCCGACTTACTGTAAAATATATTGAGTGGAATATGAATTGCAGCCATTCGCTGCCAGACCTGAAAACTAAACACTGTACCAGGAAAACTGCGACTGTGTTGCTGTCAACAACATGGCTGCTGCTCTGTTAAAAAATAAAATACTTCCAATTACTTTGAATATGAACTTCTACACATAATCTGACAATGTCTCGTGGATCAGTGAGACGAAGAAAATCTGGTGCGCAAACTCCGGATGGGTTTTTTGGAATAGGTTTTCTCAGCTTTTGAACCGATTGGTCCCATTTTTCTCAATCCTGTTGATCAACGCGCTGACATTCAGACACATTTTACTCACCAGTCGAGTCCGGAAGGCACTGAGGGCTCAGAGACAGGGGGACAATCGCACAGACCCAGAGATGGAGAGTGGACGAAAGTCAACGATTTTACTCTTCAATATTACTGGAGCTTTCATTCTCCTTCTGAACGGTGACTGTTCAAAATATTTACTCCCTGCATTATGAGTGAATTAATTTACATCACCCTTCCTCAATGTAATTTACAGTCAGTCGGCAATAATCTGCAGGATTCAAGTTGCTGCACAAATACATTTATTTGGATGGTCACTCCCTCCAGGTGTGGCCTAACTAAGGTTCTATACAGCTGTAACATGACTTGCCAATTTTTATACTTAATGCACCGGCCAATGAAGGAAAGTATGCCGTATGCCTGCTTGACTACGTTTTGCACCTGTTTTTCCCCTTTCAGTGACCTGCGGACCTGTACACCTAGACCTCTCTGACTGTCAATACTCTTGACGGTTCTACAATTCCCTGTATATTTTACACCTGTATTAGACCATCCAAACTGTATTACCTAACATTTGTCCGCAATAAGCTCCATCTGTCCAAACGATCAAACCTCCAAGCAACCTGGATCCTCTGACAGTCCTCATTACTATCCGCAATTCCACCAAACATTGTGCCGTCCGCAAACTTACGAGTCCGACCAGTTACATTTTCATTGAATCATTTATATAAACTACGAACAGCAAAGGTACCAGCACTTATCCCTACTAGTCACAGCCCGCTAATCAGAAAAACACCCTTCCATTGCTACTCTCTGCCTTCTATGAACTATCCAGTTCTGTATCAATCTTGGCAACTTATCTCTGATCCCGTGTGACTTCACCTTTTATACCAGTCTGCCATGAGGGACCTTGTCAAAGACCTTCCTGAAGCCCATATAGACAACATCCACTGCCCTAGCTGCATCAATCACCTATGTGACCTCCCAGAAAGCTCCATCAAGTTCGTGAGACACGACCTCTCCTTCATAAAACCGTGGTGCCACTTGCTAATACCTCCACTTGCTTCCAAATGGCAGCAGATCCAGTCTCGAAGAATTCTCTCTAGTAATGTTCCTAACAATGACATAAGGCTCACCTGTCCTTCTGTGGGCCACTGCTTTTCCTGGCTACGCTCTTGATTTTTTCCGACGTTTAAAAAGCCTTGGGATTTTCCTGAACACTATTTGCCAATCACTTTTCCTCACCCCTTTTAGCCCTCCTTCCCCATTCCTTATGTTCCTTTCTGCTTTTCTGATATTCCGCACAAGCTTCGTCTGCTACCAGCCTTCCCTCCCTGACAAATGCTTCCTTTTTCATTTTGACAAGGCCTGCAATATATCTCGTTATCCAATGTTCCCGATATTTGTCATATTTGTCCTTCTTCCTCACAGGAACATGCCAGTCCTGAATTCCTTTCAACTGACTTTTGAAAGTCTCCTACATGTCAGATGTTGATTTACCCTCAAACATCCGCCCCAATCTATGTTCTTCTATTCCCGCCTAATATTCCTATATCTAATCAGCCTTCCCGAAATTTAGCACATTCACCCGAGAAACACTCTTACCCTTATCCACCAGCAGTTAAAAACTTACATAATTATGGCCACTGTTCCCGAAATGCACCCCGACTGAAACATGTACCACCTTGTCGGTGTCATTCCCCAATACCAGGTCCAGTACTGCCCCTTCCCCAGTTGGCCGATCGATCTATAGTTTTAAGAAACCCTCCGAGATGCTCCTTAAAAACTCTGTCCCGCCCAAGCCCTTAGTACTAAGTGAGTCCCTGTCAATATTGGAGAAGTTAAAGTCTCCCGTCACAACAGCCATGTTGCTTTCCTCCTTTCCAAAATGTGTCTACCTATCTGCTCCCCTGTCAGGATTGTGGTCCAATCATTCGTTGGATGTGGAAGCTACAGCTGATGAGAATGACAGAGTTTCCGGAATGGCTGATGGACGTGTCAGTTGTCCAATAGCCTGCACTTGATTCACTTTCTGTTCACAGTCTAACACCCCTTTGAATATTTAAATTGATCCGGTCTTCACCACACACCGAGGCAGTGGATTCCCAACCTCACGACTCATTGTGTGTAGATGTCATTGTTTCTATTATCATTGCTTGATTTATTCATTTATTAAAACTAGAGCCACTCATTCTCAATCTGTTCATCAATGCGAACCCTTTCTCCCATCATCTCTCGCCCACTCATGATTCGGGACACGACCATTACATCTATTCTCAAACTTCTGTTCGCCAAGTAAAACACAATGAATTTCTGCAAAATCACGAATTAAAAGGAGCTACTTGTCACAAGGACCATTTTCGTGAATCCATTCTGTACTTTATAAAATACAGTGAAATTCATCCTCAACTGTGACTCGAAAACATGGATACAAGAATCCAGCCCAGACTTTTACAAGCTTAAGCGGACCCTATCTGTGCTTGTATGCCATTCCCTTATCAATAACGCTGATTGAATGATATTGGATTCTCCATTCACTCAAAATGTCCATTGCATTCAAAGACAATCCGACTATGTGACTCCCTAATTTTTTCAAACCGAATATTTTTGGGACAATGAATTCGAGTAGAAAATACAGTCACAGCTCCAGGAGTCTCGCAGCCTTTGTGACCGATGCGGTTAGTGTACCATCCAAGTGTTCCAGGATGTAAAGAGCCTATGGGAGGGCAAGAATGAGTGGGACTACCGTGTAGGACGGTGACCAGCGCCGTAGACGCACTGCCCGAGCGTAGCACACCAGATAGGGGACCTCAGGTAGGGCGGGGACAAGTGCCGTTACTCCACTGCCTGAGCGACCGTACAAGAACGGAAATAATTTGTGTTAATCGTGGATACTGCCACTTATGATGACCTCCGAATCAGAAGTGTAATTATGATTGGGTGTCTGCCGACAAACTAGTTCCTTTTACTGCCTGTAGGCGTTAAAAGTGTGGTGGCGTGGGACCATGAATAAACTTTTAGTGCCCAAAAAACAATCAACGTTTGCAGCACGGTAGCATTGTAGAAAGCACAATGGCTTCACAGCTCCAGGGTCCCAGGTTCGATTCCGGCTTAGGTCGCTGTCTGTGCGGAGTCTGCACATCCTCCCCGTGTGTGCGTGGGTTTCCTCCGAGTGCTCCGGTTTCCTCCCACATACCAAAGATGTTCAGGTTAGGTGGATTGGCCATGAGAAATTGCCCTTATTGTCCAAAATTGCCCTTAGTGTTGGGTGGGGTTACTGGGTTATTGGGATAGGGGGAGGTGTTGACCTTGGGTAGGGTGCTCTTTCCAAGACCCGGTGCAGACTCGATGGGCCGAATGGCCTCCTTTTGCACTGTCAATTCTATGATCTATGATAACTCGCCAATTGTAAACAATTAATTGGTTCATAAATCTATAACAGAGCTCTTCCACTGAAAAATCAACGAATCTGTCATTTTTACGACTTCTTCATCATAGCTCTAGAAGTTTCCTGCCAGTATGCATCACAACCCAGTTTTTAATAACATTACTACAAGAAATATAAAAGATAAAAAATGACTAGTTCTTACATTCATCACAACGCCTCCTTTCGTAGAATTCCTGCAGTGCAGAAGGAGACCATTCGGTCCATCGAGTGTGCACCTACCCTGCGAAAAAGATCTACCTAGTACAATTGCACCGCTTCATCTCCACAAATTAGCCAAGCTGCATATCTCTGAACATTAAGGGGCAGTTCAGCATATACAACCACGGAGCCTGCGCAGCTTTGGAAGGTGGGAGGAAACCGGAGCAACCGGCTGAAATACAAACTCCACACAGACAGACAGACAAGCCCAGAATCGATCTAGGTGCCTGGCGCTGGATGACAGCAGTGTTAACCAGTGAACCACGGATCTGCCCCTTGAAAAAATGAACCAGCGATATGAAAATATGTCTTCATTTGCCAAACCATATTCAATTTTAAACTCCACTCATGACTGCGCACTGCTGTTACACTGTGAGATGCATAACTGTTCACAGTTGTGCATGGAAATGTAAGTATCAGTACAGTCCATTTCCTTATTTTATTTACAAACTTTAAATGTTCGATTCGTCTCACATCGCAAATGTGCGAAGGCAGCACGGTGGCACAGTGGGTTAGCCCTCCAGCCTCACGGCGCCGAGGTCCCAGGTTTCCATCCCTGCTCTGGGTAACTATCCTTGTGGAGATTGCACATTCTCCTCGTGTTTGCGTGGGTTTCGGCCCCACAACACAAAATGTGCAGGAGGGGTGGATTGGCCACGCTACATGGCCCCTTAATTGGAACAAAAATCAATTGGGTGCTCTATTATTATATTTTAAGTGCTACAGCATTAGCAATTGTTTTCCCTTCCTGTTACATGCCTGATTTCCACCATAAATTGTTGCAGTGATTAATTAAATCTAAACGGCCTTGCATTAAGATTTGTAAACTTCTCCGGAGCCTTCAATGGATTTGATTCGTCTGAAACAATTGTCTCTGATGAATTGTTGGCAACATAAATGTAAAAAAGCTGCTAAGCCAGTATTAAAATCAACATTAATTTCCGATGTTCGAATACTTCTTTTGATGAACATTCAGGTTTCTGTGGAAAGGAAAACAGCAGGCCTTTCGACACATTCGTCACCTTATTAGAATCATAAATCAACAACGCCCACATGACCCTCATCAAACACCCTCCCAAATTATTCGTCATAATTCAGAGTCGCCAAACTGGTGCAGATTATCAAATTTTGGTGTCCAACAAATTCCTTGTGACTTTCCAAAATTTCAATCAGTGGAGAAACGACACTCCTAAAAATTGTTTCGACATTTTTTTCGTCTCAATAATTAATTCCGAAAATCTCAAAACTGCTCTTCTGGTTTGAAGATTAGGAGCTCCTCAATAGTACTTCTTCTGCTCATGTTCCATGTGGCCCTTTTTACCATGTCCAACAGTCAAGCGGACGAATGTGACTTCGGCTTTCACACGCTCACTGTCATCACGATCCACCAAGCCAACATCTGACAGTGGAGCGCACAGTTCCTTCAAATGGTCCAAATACTCCTTCCACGTTTGACTGAACACTATCAGATCGTCGATATGCACTGCACAATTCATTAGTCCAGAAATCACATTGTTGCATCGTTCTTGGAATATTTCTGGCATATTCATTATTCCAAATTGCGTAAGTTAAAACTGACACGCAACATTATCATTACGAAAACAGGCCCTACTTCACCAATTCTGGCAAGATGTAGGCGCTTGTCAGATTCTGCTTCAGAAAACATAGAACACTGAAAAGTTCAGCACAGGTACAGGCCTTCAGCCCACGACGTTGTGCCAACCATTTATCCTAATCTAAGATCAGCCGAACCTATATCCCTTCAAATTACTGCTGTTCATGCGCCCGTTTAAGAGTCGCTAAATGTCCCCAATAACTCAGACTCCACCGCTTCTGCTGGCAGTGCATTCCACGCACCCACCGCACTCCCTGTAAAGAAACGACATCCGACATGTCCCCTATATCTTGCTCCATACACCTAAAATTATGACACCTCGTGATAGCAATTCCGCCCTCGACGCTATCCATGCCTCTCACTTTGTACACCTCGATCAAATCACCTCTCTCCCTTCTTCCTTCTTCGCTCCAGTGACAACGCGCTAGTCCCCTCAACCTTTCTTCATGAGACATGCCGTTCAGTCCAGGCAGCATCCTGCTAAATACCCACTCCAAAGCATCCACATCCTCCCTAAAATGAGATGACCAGAACTGGACACATAATTACTAGTGTGGTCTAACTAGCGTTTTAGAAATCTGCAGCGTAAACCTCGCGGCTCTTAAACTCAATCTCCCTGTTAATGAAGCCAGCACACCATATGCCTTTTTAAGAACCCCCATCATCCTGGGTGGCAACTTTGAGGGATCTATGTATGTGGAACCCAAGATCCCTCTGCTCCTCCACACTTCCAAGAATCCTGCCGTTAACCCTGTATTGAGCATTCAAATTCGACCTTCCAAAATGAATCGCATCACATTTATTACAGTTTTACCCCATCTGCCACTTCTCAGTCCAATTCTGCATCCTGTCAATGTGCTCCTGTCGTTTGCGAAAACCCTCAACACTTCTACAAATCCCACAACGTTCGTGTCATCGACAAATTTATCAGCCCGCCCTGCCACTTGCTCACCCAAGTCATTTATAAAAACCACAAAGTGCAGAGGTCCCAGAACTGATCATTTCGAGACACCACTGGTCACCGACCTCCAGGCGGAATAATTTCCATCCACTACCACTCGCTGTCTTCATTGAGCCAAACAAGTCTGTATCCAGACAACCAAATTTCGCTGTATGGCATGCCCCTCTAAGTTTCTGAATGAGCCTACCATGGTGAAACGTACGAAATGCCTCACTGAAATCCATATACACCACATCCACTGCCCGACCTTCATAATGTCTCGTCACAACCTCATATATTCAATGAGGCTTGCGAGGCATGCCATGCTCCTTGCAAAGCCATGCCGACTATCTTACTAAAACATACTAAATAATCATAATTCCAATTCTCATAATCCTTGCCAATATTTTTCTCACCACAGGATATGACTGATTGGTCTGTAATTCGCAGGAATGTCCCTCTTCCCTTTCTTGACCTTTGGAACAAAATTCGCCTCCCTCCAATTCTCAGGTGCTACTACAGTTGGGGTGTAAGGAAGCAAAGATCATCGCCAATGACGCATCAATCACCTCACTCGTTCCAGAAGTACCCATAGGTATATCCCGGTCATTCCCAGGAAACGTATCTACTCTAAAGCGTTTCAATATTTCCACAACATCATTCTTAACATCAACCTGTTCGAGTCTCTTAACCTGGTTCACACTGTTCAAAGGAGCAATAGGTCCCTTTCTCTCTTGAATACTGAAGCAAAATATTAATTTGGGGCTTCCCCATCTCTTCAGACTCGAGGCACAATCCTGCTCGGCCCTACTCTCACGCTGATCATCCTCTTATTTCTCACTCAAGGTGCAGAACATCTTGAGATTGTCCCTATGCTTCCCTCCAGTGCTATTTAATGCCCCATTTAGCTCTCTTCATTCATTTTTAGTTCCTTCATGGCTACCTTGTAACCCTTTAGAGCCGAGTCAGATACTTACTTCCTCAACCTTTCGTAAGCGTCCTTTCATGACTCGAAGCTCCACTTCTCTTGGCATCCTTCCCCTTACCATTCCTTTCTCGTTTCAGTGGGACAAAACTATCCAGCACTCGCAGCAAGTGTTCCGTAAATAAACCTCACATCACTGCTGTTCATTTCCCAAGGAACGTTTATTCCCACTTTATCCTTCTCCGCTTCTCTCTAATAGCAGTATAATTCTCCTCCTCCTATTAAATACATTTCCATACTGTTTGTTCCTATCCTTCTCCATGACTATGATAAGGTCAAGGATAAGTTCAAGTGTTCACTGTCTTCGAAATGCTCTCCCACCGAGACACTGACACCTGGTTTGGTTCGTTGCCGAGCACCAAGTCCAAGTTGGCATTCCACCTGGCTGGCCTATCTACCTTTTGGGTCAGGAATCCTTCCTGTACGCGTCTCACACAATCTTCATCATCAATATGTTCCTCTATCTCTCTGCTGCTATTATGGGCTCCATGGACAAGTCGCAATAAAGTGACTGCTCCTTTCCTGTTGCTGACTTCCACCCATACTTAGACAGGAGACAAATCCTCCTCAAGTACCTCATTTCCTCAGATGAGATGCACTCCCTAATGAACAGTGTAATTCCTCTCCTCTTTACCACCCTCCCTATTCTTCTGAAAACCCCTAACCCACCGAAACACCTAAAAGACATTCCTGCTTCTGTCAAATCCATGTCTAGGTAATGGCTACACATTGTAGTTCCAAATACTGATCCATGTTCCAAGTTCATCTCCCTTATTCCTGACACTCCTTGCATTGAAACAGACACACTTTAACCCATTCCTCTGTGTGCAACTGTGACCTATCAACTGTATATCCTCCTCATAGACTGGCTGCACAATATTTCTGGCTGCTCAACAGTTCCTCTGTCCTCTGATCTATCTCTTCCCTTCCATCCCCCTGCTAAACTGGGTGCAAATCTCCATAAGTATTCGAGGAAATCACCCACCCAACTATTTGTTCCCCTCCAGTTGAGGTGCAATCCGCACTTCATGTAAAGATCCCACCTTCGGGAGAAGATACCCC